>NC_079168.1:2158369-2325869 GCF_947568905.1 Ostrea edulis
TTGGTTCTGATGGAGGACCGGTGGTTGTTGACCCGTCTGAGAAGATCTGTTGTTTCTCCTATGTACTGCTTCTGGCAGACATCGCAACTGATGAGATAGATGCATTTATTGGTTTTGCAGGAAAAGTTTCCCAATATTTTATAACTGCGACCCGTGACAGGACTGCTAAAACCCTCAGTGTCTGAGCTATATTTGCATAATTGACATCTGAGGTCTGAGCATATTTTGAAACCTCCATTGGGTAAAGGGTTATCCAGTTTGGTCCTTACTATCATGTCCTTCAGGTTTCTGGGACATCTGAAGGATGCCATCGGTGGTTCCTTAAAAACACCAGCCATTCGTTTGTTGGCATGCAGAATGGGCAGGTGTTTCTTCAGAATACCGTTGATGTTCTTGACGGCGGGATGATATGTAGTGACCAATGGAACCCTGTCATTCTGAGGTTTTTCTTTATACTGGAGGAGGGACTGTCGGTCCTGTAGTGACATCTCATCAATCGCTGATTGTACCTTGCAAGGATCATATCCTCTGTTAGTGAGATGAGTTTTGAGGATTGTTCCTTGTTCTTGGAAAATAGTAGGAGTAGAGCAGATGCGGCGGATTCGCGTAGCCAAACCCTTAGGCACACCTTTGAAAGTGTGGGGTGGATGACAACTAGATGGCATAAGGTATAAATGAGAGTCAGTGGGTTTGGTGTGGAGATTAAACTCAATTTCCCCATTTCTAAATGTGGCTGTGGTATCCAGAAAAGTGTTATTTGAGGTGGAAATTTCCACAGTAAACTTGATGGAATTATGGAAAGAGTTTGCCATCTCGATAAAATCGTCCAGGCTTTCACGACCGTTAACCCACTTCATCTCAATGTCATCAATAAAACGTAGCCAACTGAGGGGTTTAACTGGTGAATAATGTAGAAGTCTACGTTCCAGTCTCCCCATAAAGATGTTGGCATACGATGGTGCCATTTTTGTTCCCATGGCTGTGCCACTTATTTGCAGGTAGTGTTCACCATTGAACATGAAGTTATTGAACTTGAGGACATGTTCAAGAAGCTGAATGAGTGATTCGGTTGAAGGACATTTAATTACCCTATTGTTCCAAACCTCTCTACACCCCTCAATACCCTCATCATGTGGAATGTTAGTGTAAAGTGAAGTAACATCCATGGTCACAAGGAGGGTATGGTCTGGCAGGCCCGATGAGGGTGTTTTATTAAGGTAATCAGTGGTGTCCTTCAAGTATGATGGTAAATCTTCTACGTGCTGATGGAGATGTCGCCATGCTATTGTTGATATCGCCATGCTATTGTTGATATCGCCATGCTTTTGTTGATATCGCCATGCTATTGTTGATATCGTTGATATCGACATTGTAATTGGTCATTAGAAGACAGTTTTGTATATGGTAAACAATAACTTTGTCATGTCACAATATCAACATGATATTGTCATGCTTTTGTTGATATCATTGACTTCAACATAGTATTTGTTCTTGGATATGTATGTGAATGGTAGCTTTCCGACCCCCTATACTAATATGTTTCTGAATCAGCACTGTAACACAGGTGTTTGTGGTGACAATGACTGCTCTGTAATAATGTAACAGGTGTCTGTTTTATCTACATTCAGTTTTTACATTTGTTTATATTTTCAGTATCCTATGGAGAATCTATGAAGAGGAAAAAAAATGTGGAGTACTTTGGATGCCGATTTTGTGCAAGGGAGCGACAGGTTAGACTCTTATTTACAGTATTATTATACCCCACACAACGAAGTTGCAGAGGGTATAATGTTTTTGACCCGTCCATCAGTCCCTTTCTTGTCAGCGCAACTCCTCTGAGACTGCTCAACAGAATTTCGTGAAACTTTGTAATTAATAAGGACACGCTGTGTAGATGTGCATATTCCCAGGAAATCCTGATTCAGTAATTTTTCTGAGAGTTATGCCTGTTTTGAACTTAGAATTTCGAGCCCATCTGTCCTGTTCTTGTTAGTGCAACTCCTCTGAGACCACGCAACAGAATTTTGTGAAACTTTGTAGTTAAAGTAATTCCACCCTCCTGTTATGTCATCAGATTTTGCAAAATCAATGATTTATTTACATTTATGCGTGATAGGAACATAAATTTTGTTGGAGTCTTTTCCGATAGTTATTGTAAAAAATCTTGTTAAAAATAAATTATTTTAAAAGTCTTAGTTATAAATGAAGAATCAATGATACGTTTTAAATTATTGAATCCAAGGGCAATAACTCTGTTTCTATTGATTTCTTTATCAAGTCTATAATGCGATAGATTTCCTTTATTTTTACAGACATTTTATATATTTTTGTGAAGATACAGTTTCATGAAATTGTTATGAATGCTACTATATCGTCATAACCAGTTTGTATGAAATTTTGATAACGCTGTTTAAGGAAAATTGCAGTTTTCTGACGGTGATATATGATTCTGTTTATGTACGTCTCGTATCTTAAAAAGTGTGATGACATATGTATTTTATTTGATAATTTGTTAGTTTTAACTCTAATGAATGGAAATAGATACATTTTTCAAACTTGTATCAGATAAAACTGCGAGTATGGAGTTACCTTAATAAGGACACACTGTGTAGATGTGCATACAGGAATCGACATTAACGATTGTCCGATTGCCCGAGACAAGTGAAAACCCAGTTCGGACAAGTGAAACTCAATACACACTTGCCTGATGGAGCAAGTGATTTTTTTCAGTAGGAAATGTGATTATTTTGATTGTGTTACGGTTGATAAATATCTTATATTCGAAAATAAAGTCCAGCTCCGTATTTTTGTTTTCTTTACAGAATCATCAATTTTTTGGGTCCCTTTCTAGTAGATCGTTACGTACATATATATTATTACTACAGTAACTTGATCCGAAGAGTCGGATCACGTCAAGTTGACATGTTATTATTATATACCCATCAATGTATCGTTCGTTGATACTGTGGATTTCACAGCGTGTGATCCGGTTTTCCGGATCACCACACTGTGGTCTTCTGATTCGGTATCAGTATCCTCTGAAACTGATGCCGTCACAATGACGTCACAATGCATAAACGCAACGTTATTTGTGGAAAATGTTGACCGCGTAACAAAACAAAACTGCGTACACAAAACATAATTTCATAGTATGTCTGTGTTTTTGATAATTTGGATTACATTTATTATCTTATAAATGTGGATTTAAAATGCAGAAGGGGGTATATAATAAATTTATCATTACTACAGTAACTTGATCCGAAGAGTTGGATCACGTCTCGTTGACAGGCGGGGATCATCAGATCAAACTCGACGCTTCGCGTCTCGTGTGATCTGATGATCCGTGCCTGTCAACTCGACGTGATCCGACTCTTCGGATCAAGTTACTGTAGTAATAATATATATGTATCAGTAAGTCATCTCTCCGTCTTACAACTTATCTTAGTCATGTTTGTGGTGGCTTCACAGCTGTCTCTCAAAGTAACATTCAGGAAGATTTTTTAAAAAGACAGGCAATGTTGAGAATAAAAGCAACTTTCAATTTAAAAAAAGTTAGTTTTAGGCAGCGTGACAATCCTAATTTACAGGTTTACCGATGATTGACACTGACAGCAGTATGGCCTGTACCTTGTGTCAAAAATTCAACGCTATTACCAGTACTTTCATTAACAGTTTATTTACCACATTTTTCACCGTGTTATTTACCATATTATTTATTATGTAACAGTATTACTTATATCCCCTGCTAATGAAGTTTAGGTGTACTGGAATCAACTTGTCTGTCTGTCTGTAGAAGTAAATTGTAAAAAGTAAAAACTCGAGCTTTTAGTGTGGCTGGCCCTAAACTATGGAATGCTCTACCATATGATATCAGAACTGCTCCTATAGTCTCTGTATCTTTAGATCTAAACTAAAGACTCATCTGTTTGCAATTCATTACAACTAGTCTGTGCGGATGAAATCTAAGTCAAGATGACTATGTTGTGCAATCATAACGGACTCCTTATCTTCACCGACTAGTCATTTGTTCTTACACAACTTACTTTACTTATTTTATTGTTATTTAGATAGCGTTTAGAGCAATATGGATTTTACGCTTTACAAAATAATGTAGCAGTCAGATGGGTTTGATCGCTGGTGGACAGATACATCTAGCTCAGAGCACCTTACTGGAGATTCAGGGGGCCTAGGTTCGAATCCCAGTCTAGTCTGTTGGTCTGGTCCATTGCATTTTCTCCCTTCTTGTTACATTTGGTGTCGTAGACCAGCCCCTGGAACTGAAAGGTGAAAATGCCTGTCAGGGGATAAATATCCTGCCAGTGGGTTGATGTCTTCATGGTGTAAAGACATTTAAGGAGGGAGGAATGTGGTGGTCAAACGTTTGATCGTTGGTGGCCAGATACATGTAGCTCAGTTGGTAGAGCACCTGACTAGAGATTGAGGGGCCCCAGGTTTGAATCCTGGTCTAGTCCATTGCATTTTCTCAGTTCCTGTTACACTTATATGAATAATGAGGTTGTGCACCTGCTATTTTGATTGATATTTTTTAACATTGAATGAGGTTATGGCTGTTTTGAGGGGGAAGTGTTATGTTGTCATTGTCCAGAATTATCTTTAAACCATTTATTCTTCAATGAGTACAAATTCACTATTCAATGTGCCCAGCGGGGGTATTAGTCGTATTAGGACAATTCTAGTTATTATATAATTGATCTTATTTACAGTATTATCTTATTCTAATACTGTATTTATTTATTAGTTCACCTGAGCTGAAGGCTCAAGTGAGCTTTTCTGATCAAAATGTGTCCGTTGACTGGTGTCTGCATAAACTTTTCACATTTTCATCTTCAATTTCAACCAAACTTGCCACAAAGCATCCTTGGGTGAAGGGCTTTCAAGTTTGTTCAAATGAAGGGTCATGTCTCCTATAAAGGGTAGATAATCACAAAAATGCAAAAATAGGGTGGGGTCATTTAAAAATCTTCTCAAGAACCACTGGGCCAGAGGAGCTGAAATTTACATGAAAGCTTCCTGACAATTAGTGCAGATTCAAATTTGCTAAAATCATGACCCCTGGGGGTAGGATGGGGGCCACAATAGAGGATCAAAGTTTTACATACAAATATATGGAGAAAATATTATAAAATCTTCTCAATAAACACTGGGCCAAAAAAACTGAGATTTACATGAAAGCTTCCTGACACAGTGCAGATTTAAGTTTGTTAAAATCATAACCCCTGGAGGTAGGTTGGGGCCACAATACGGAATCAAAGTTTTACATGCGAATATATTTGGAAAATCTTTAGATATGGGCCAAGATGACTCAGGTGAGCGATGTGGCCTATGAGCCTCTTGTTATCCCCTTGCCATTCATTGCGAGAGGGGATATAGTTACGGACCCATTCATAGGTGGGTGAATATGTGAGCATGTGTGTAAAATTGAGTTTGTAGATGTTCCACAGGCTTTGTTATCAAGAGAGACTAGAAGAAATCTATAGGTTTTGGTGCAAAGGTCAATTCCACTCCGGGACTTCATAGAAAAAGCTTATTGATACATTTGTTGCTGCATTGATTTCATACTTCACATGTATTTTTCTTATTACGAGAGGAAGAACTCTATTGATCTTGTTGATTTTGAAATCAAATGGTCTAGGTTACAATTGGACTTCATAGAAAAAGCTTGTAGACACGCATTGTGAGGGGATATGCCCCGCTTTGCAGAGATCTTGTTTATTTTATTTACAGTATTATTCATCTTATGTCTTTGGACATACCAACATAAACACAGCACACTCTTAAATTAGTACAGGTTTGAATATGAAATGAAATTCTATCATAAATATATTTCTTATAATATATTATTCAAAGCCTGTGGTTAGTTGATTGTTGTCACATGATTCTATTATAAAAACGCGTACAGACCTTACTATACTAAAAATAGAACATTTATAAAACCCAGACAATAAAGAAATCTATTTTTAGTAGAATGGGGTTTTAAAAATTTGGCGCTTTCATTTGTGGGAAATTTTCCTTATTCGTCAAAAAATGCGAATATTTCTTGATATATGGTACTTATCAAATGGAATGCTGAAATAAGTATGTTAACAGTAAAACATTGATTACTTACAGAGAAAGTAGTGGTGACAGGCGTGAAGTACATGAAACAGAATTAGGTCCCCTTTTTGTTAGTTACATTGACTCTGCGGTTGTTCCAACAGAGGACTGTAACATCGTAGACAATGAAGAGAAGAACGAGTTCGTGGTCGTCGATAACAACAAACCAGGTCTCGCCCTCCTTGTGGGGTTTGAGTATTTCAACAATGGGGAGCAGTCTAGACCTGGAGTCAAGAAAGATCTAGAGAACATGTATGAACTTTTTCACACACATTTAGGCTTTGAGGTTCAGGTGAAGAAAGATCTAACAGCTGAGGAGTGCATGGAGTGGATTAGAGAAGGTGAGGGAGAGGGGATTAAAGCCCTATAGAAAGTTTATCTGTATGTCTGTCTGTCAACACACTATATTAAATCCTATAGAAAGTTTATTTGTCTGTCCGTATGTCTGTCTGTCAACACGCTATATTAAAGTCCTATAGAAAGTTTATCTGTCTGTCCGTATGTCTGTCTGTCAACACGCTATATTAAGTCCTATAGAAAGTTTATCTGTCTGTCCGTATGTCTGTCTGTCAACACGCTATATTAAAGTCCTATAGAAAGTTTATCTGTCTATCCATATGTCTGTTTGTCAACACGCTATATTAAAGCCCTATAGAAAGTCCGTATGTCTGTTTGTCAACACGCTATATTAAAGTCCTATAGAAAGTTTATCTGTCTGTCCGTATGTCTGTCTGTCAACACGCTATATTAAAGTCCTATAGAAAGTTTATCTGTCTGTCCATATGTCTGTTTGTCAACACGCTATATTAAAGCCCTATAGAAAGTTTATCTGTCTGTCCATATGTCTGTCTGTTAACAGGCTTGACCTCTTTAGAGCTGAAGGCTCAAGTGAGCTTTTCTGATTAAAAAAACCCCAACATTGGTTACCTATCAATATATGTATTAGTTATATACAGTAAGTTATAATGAATTTATTGTGTAGTATGAAATAATCTGTAAATTAACCGCTATATATTGATAGATGATCAAAATTTGTATTTTGTTGGGGGTCAATATTATCACATTAACTTTTCATATTGTCTGCTTCTTCTCAAGAATCATTGTGCCAATCTTAACCAAAATTAGCACAAAACCTCATTGGGTGAAGGGGATTAAAATTACTTCAGGAGAACATAAATGGCCATTGATGGACATGTGTCAGAATTTCATGAAACTTGGTATATACAGTGGAGCCTCGTTAATCCGGACACTTGGGTTCCCAGGAAAATCGTCCGGATAAATGAAGCGTCCGGATAATTGAATCGCATATTTTCTATCTTTACATAAGTAACCAATATGTGCCTACTTTATTGATGCATAGTGAATTAAACACATTCTATCATTGGATTTGACCATTTGCATTAGTAAATAAATTATGATAATGTTAACATTTACATGTATTTCAAAGCACTAAAATTTAATGTACGTGTTCAGTGTATTTGCCTGTGCTTACATTGTACATACATATGATCCCTACAAATAAATATACAAAACTGTGTACCGTATGCACTAAAACAAATAATGAAGCATTTTATGTAACTATAAGTAAATAAATCATTAGTAACTATCATAATCATTTACACTTCAAACATTTCATCACACTTTTACTTTTTAAAGAGGCCGGTAATTTCCACCTGTCATGATTCACGGGTTCGGCGGTCTGTTAAAACAATCTTCATCGTCCAAAGTTGATATAAGTATTTCGTGATTATCATGTCAGTTGACAACATTCTTTAACCGAAATTCAATCTGCCAGAGTTTATATTTCTTATTCTATAATTATCCAAGACAATATCGGGAAAACAGAATCATTTAAGCTCGTAATATCAAGACCTACTATTGCTTTGATCTAGTCACGCGCACCTATTATTTTCATGATGCGATAATAACGGAACAAAACTCGGGTGAAACTAACATTACAGGTACATACAGAATTTAATTGTCATCTTCCATAAAATGGTAATTTTCTCACTTCTACCCAGAGTTTAAAAATTCGAAAGCAATAAAGCTCTACAACATCGTAACAAGAATCAATCGTACACAGGTACATTCTACATGCGTGGCATTCTAAACGTTAAAACCTTATACTACATATACATGTGCATGAACATACATGTATATTTCACGCCAATCAACAGTATAAAATCTAGAATCTAGAAGTATAATCTACACTCTTTAGATTTGAATAAGCCGATATCAATTTACGAATCAGTACAACTGATATGTGTAGCAGTTAAAAAAATTATCATTACGGTATGATGTTTAATTTATTAATACTATTAGGGTATTGTTCAAGACTATAAAATAATATGCTACAGATTTATTTACAAAATTCAACACTACACGTAATAAAGATCTTATGTGCGAAAATTGGCAATACAATGTCTCGATCGGCACATGCCATCTAACGGACTTGTCATCACACACCATCTAATTGGAAGGATGTGTTGACAGGGTACAGGTAATCGCTTCAATTAGACAGTTTGGCTTGTTTTCTTTATAATTTACGCTTTGCTAAAATTGTCCGACACAGACCTTCCCTAAACAAAATTACCGTCCGGATTAACGGTACAATTTTCAATGCATTATAACGTTTTGTAGTAAAAAGTGACCGTCCGGATCCGGAACGCGAATTTCCGCATTAATGATGCAAAATAATGTATAAAAATTCCGTTCCCTAGAAGAATTGTCCGGAAGGTGAAGCGTCCGGATTAATGGCGTCCGGATTACCGAGGCTCCACTGTATACCCTACCCAACCTAACTTATATATAATAATGATAATTATTTTTCCATTCCATGAGTAACCATGGAAATGAGTAGCACTTGGTTTTCCCCTTTTCTATTTTTGGATACATTGAAAAAATATTTTTAAGAACCACTTTTCAAGAACCACAAGGGTAATGTCAAAATGATCTGCAAGCATCCTTATGTAGTGTACATTCTTGACTCTGAACCAGTTCTGACCACAATATGGATAAGATTTTACAAAGAAATATTCTTAAAATCTTTTCTTAGAACTACGTTGTTGGTATGATAGGGATACGAATGGTTTGTAGTATTGTGTACATTTGATTTGAACTGTATTTTATTCATGTATATATCAATATATCTATATATATATATATAAAATACATAAATCTTACTCTTTGATTATGTTTCTGCATAGTCACTTCCAAGACAGAACTTCTACAAAGAATCTCATGTGTTGTCATGGTGATTAGTTCTCATGGCAGTGAGGATGAGGTGAAAAGTGGAATTGTCAACCCTGACTTCAGGAGACAGGAAGTGAAGTTTTATCAGCACCGATTTTCCACGAAAGATGGCAGTATTCAGACAAGTGAAATCATCGACAAGTTCGATGACGGCAAATGTCGAGCCCTTAAAGGGAAACCAAAAGTATTCTTTATACAGGTAAATAGATCCTTAGTCGATTAAGCACTCAAACAAAACCCCAGTAGTTGTGTTAGGATTCTTGCCAACATTTTTGTTGATCTTGGACTCGATTCATATTTACAGTTATGATGAATTCACACTTACTGTAAAACATTTTTACAGCAAACATTCTTATAATGAATTCATGCTTACAGCAATGTGATTTTTATTCCCTGTTGTTTTAAAACATATTACGTTTATAGTGAATCAAAATTGTTCATCCCCAGCACTTTGCGTTTTACTGTATTTGATAATTATGATGACCTCAGTGAAAAATATATTTCATTTTCATATCCTCCACATTTCTCCCCCCCCCCTTCTCACCACCACCAGAGAGAAAATACCAGGCTAAATTTAGAATTGAAATCAATGTGCAAATTAGGGCTAGACAAACAGAATAAGCAGTTGGCAAACTCTATACAGAGGTTGATACTTTGATAGTGACTAGGAAATTGATACTGTAGATTAGTTTTATTTTGCCAGACTTTATTTTCGTGTGGATACAATGATGTAATTATTTACGAGACATAATTTTCGTGAAATATTATTTCTTTCTTAAGTCTTCTATATGTAAGAGTTTATTCACGAGAACTAAATTTTTGCAGATGGGTAATCTCACGAAATTATGTGTAAAGAGTGTTCTCGTGATAAAATTCATTAACAGTATTTATGTCGGTCAATGGTCATAGAAACTTTACTGTGCATACACCAATAGTTGTTAAACTTAAAGAACCATTCAGTAGATAGACAATTAGTAGACAATCTATCTTAAATTTCATTTCTTGATAATGGATTTCAAAAACTAACTCCAGTTATGAAGAAATGAATATTCATATCAGTTTGTATGTGTTTTATTGTTTGCCAGGGTTTGTTCCTTCTATCTAAAATAATATTATTGAATCAAATTATTTCTGAGGAAGAGAAACAATAATTCATTCTTTCATTCTCTTTGTTGTCCATGGATATGTGTGCGTATGTGTAAAAAGTAGTCATAGGTGAAGAAAACTGAATTTAAGATGCGAGAAGAAATTTATTTGGCAATGTGCAGTACTGTGCTTTAAAATCCTTTCAGCATCATATATTGTCTTTTTTTTTATATTGTTAGGCATGTAGAAGCCGAACATGTGAAAATGTAAGTGCCTATGATGTTGTGGATGGAGGCGTGTCTATCAGGATCCAACCAGAAGGGAGCTCAAGGCCACACCCATCTACACAGCATGTACTGTCCTCCCAAAACAGACCAGTCATGCAGAACGGTAATTGGGAGATCCGGGGGGCATATAGTTTATGGTCCATCCATCTGTTTGTCTGCAGAAACTTTAACCTTATAAATATAGAATGAATGGTGATAGGGCAAGTTGATTGGTGTCGCTTTGAAGTTGCATTTTTTTTTAGCATAATTGTTTAATTCTACATTATGATTTTGTTTTATAATTATATGTTCAGCTTTATTTTCATGGTGGAGAGAAATTGATTCATATTCATTGTATCAGACATTCAAATGTTTTAAGATTTGAAATACATGTTGCTATCCATGTTATTTTTAACATACTATGTCAAAAAGTACAGAATAAAATGCATGTTTGATTATCTCTGATTACTGATTATTGATAATGTGCAATTTTTGAGCTTTGACTTTTTACATTACAGAGGAGGCCCACTCTCATATGGATGCCAAAGGGGTGAAATGTTCAAATATCAGGGCAGGGAATAAGATTTTCACCGAAATGTCAGGCTGTGTTCGGGCCCCGATGGAGGAAGAAGTTACCTTGGCACCCCCACCCTGCCTCCACAACTGCATGATAGTGATGGCAAGTCCGCCAGGTGAGAGCTTGTAGAAAATTCTTCTCTACGTGTAGTCTATCTAAGGTCACTAAACAGTTCTCTACATGTATTCTGTTTAAGGTCTCTAAATAGTTCTCTACATGTAATGTGTACCATGACTAAACATTTCTCTACATGTAGTCTATACAAGGTCTCTAAACAGTTCTCTACATGTAGTCTGTACAAGGTCTCTAAACAGTTCTGTACATGTAGTCTGTACAAGATCTCTAATCAGTTTTCTACATGTAGTCTGTACAAGGTCTCTAAACAGTTCTCTACATGTATTCTGTTTAAGGTCTCTAAATAGTTCTCTACATGTAATGTGTACAATGACTAAACATTTCTCTACATGTAGTCTATACAAGGTCTCTAAACAGTTCTCTACATGTAGTCTGTACAAGGTCTCTAAACAGTTCTGTACATGTAGTCTGTACAAGATCTCTAATCAGTTTTCTACATGTAGTCTGTACAAGGTCTCTAAACAGTTCTCTACATGTAATGTGTACAAGGTCTCTAAACAGTTCTCTACATGTAGTCTGTACATGGTCTCTAATCAGTTCTCTACATGTAGTCTGTACAAGGTCTCTAAACAGTTCTCTACATGTAATGTGTACAAGGTCTCTGAACAGTTCTCTATATGTAGTATGTACAAGGTCTCTAAACAGTTGTATACATGTAGTCTGTACAAGGTCTCTAAACAGTTCTCTACATGTAATGTGTACAAGGTTTCTGAACAGTTGTATACATGTAGTCTGTACAAGGTCTCTAAACAGTTCTCTACATGTAATGTGTACAAGGTCTCTAAACAGTTCTCTACATGTAGTCTGTACATGGTCTCTAATCAGTTCTCTATATGTAATCTGTACAAGGTCTCTAAACAGTTCTCTACATGTAATGTTTACAAGGTCTCTGAACAGTTCTCTACATGTAGTCTGTACAATGTCTCTAAACAGTTCTCTATATGTAGTCTTTACAAGGTCTTTAAACAGTTCTCTACATGTAGTCTGTACAAGGTCTCTAAACAGTTCTCTACATGTAGTCTGTACAAGGACTCTAAACAGTTCTCTACATGTAGTCTGTACAAGATCTCTAAACAGTTATCTAGATGTAGTCTATACAAGAATTGTAAACAGTTCTCTACATGTAGTCTGTACAAGGACTCTAAACAGTTCTCTACATGTAGTCTGTACAATGTCTCTAAACAGTTCTCTACATGTAGTCTGTACAAGAACTATAAACAGTTCTCTACATGTAGTCTGTACATGGTCTGTAAACAGTTCTCAACATGTAGTCTGTACAAGGTCTCTAAACAGTTCTCTACATGTAATGTGTACAAGAACTCTAAACAGTTCTCTATGTGTAGTCAGTACAAGGTCTCTAAACAGTTCTCTATATGTAGTCTGTACAAGGTCTCTAAACAGTTCTCTACATGTAGTCTGTACAAGGTCTCTAAACAGTTCTCTACATGTAGTCTGTACAATGTCTCTAAACAGTTATCTAGATGTAGTCTATACAAGATCTCTAAACAGTTCTCTATGTGTAGTCTGTACAAGGTCTTTAAACAGTTCTCTATATGTAGTCAGTACAAGATCTCTAAACAGTTCTCTCCATGTAGTGTGTACAAGTACTCTAAACAGTTCTCTACATGTAGTCTGTACAAGGACTCTAAACAGTTCTCTACATGTAGTCTGTACAATGTCTCTAAACAGTTATCTAGATGTAGTCTATACAAGATCTCTAAACAGTTCTCTATGTGTAGTCTGTACAATGTCTCTAAACAGTTCTCTACATGTAATGTTTACAAGGTCTCTGAACAGTTCTCAACATGTAGTCTGTACAAGGTCTCTAAACAGTTCTCTACATTTAGTCTGTACAAGATCTCTAAACAGTTATCTACATGTAGTCTGTACAAGGTCTCTAAACAGTTCTCTCCATGTAGTGTGTACAAGGACTCTAAACAGTTCTCTACATGTAGTCTGTACAATGTCTCTAAACAGTTATCTAGATGTAGTCTATACAAGATCTCTAAACAGTTCTCTATGTGTAGTGTGTCCAAGGATGGATGGGGCCAGAAGAGGGAATCAAAGTGTTTAATATGAATAGGAAAAATCTGTAAAAATCTAAAAGTTTATTCAAATCATAACCATCTGGGGTAGGTTGGGTCCACAATAGGGGATCAAAGTTTTACTTGCAGATATGTGGGAAAGATCTTCTTACAGTCCCTGAAACAGTCTACTTTCCCACTTGAATGGTGAACTCACGGTGAGCGAACCGTGAACGCACGCAGAGCGAACGGAGAGCGCACGGTGAATGCACGCAGAGCGAACGGTGAACGCACGCAGAGCGAAAGGTGAACGCACGCAGAGCGAATGCTGACGCAATTTGGTGAACGGTGAGCGCACGGTGAACGCAAAGTGAATGAACGCACAGTGAATGCAAAGTGAACAATGAGCACACGGTGAACGCAAAATAGTCTATTCATTTGGTATATTTTGGATTTTTCCCTTGGATTGTACTTATTTTATAATCAGGTTGAGAATATATGTATGAATACATCTGTTTGTTCATTTTTAGGTCACCTGAACTAAAAGCTCAAGTGAGCTTTTCTGATCACCCGTATTCCGGCCTCCGTCTGTCTGTCTGTCTGTCAACTTTTAACATTTTTGACTTTTTCTCACAAACCACTGGACCAATTTCAACCAAAGTTGGCACAAAGCATTCTTAGGTAAAGGGAATTCTAAATTGTTAAAATAAAGGGCCAGGTCACCTTCCAAGGGGAGATAATCAAGAAAAAGTAAAAATAGAGTAGGGTCATTAAAAAATCTTCTCAAGAACCACTGGGCCAGAAAAGCTGATATTTACAGATAAGCTTTATTAGGTAGTGCAGATTCTAAATTGTTAACATCCTGGCCCCCGGGGGTCGGATGGGGCCACAATAGGGGATCAAAGTTTTACATACAAATATATAGGAAAAATCTTTAAAAATCTTCTTCTCAAGAACCACTGAGCCAGAAAAGCTGAGATTTACATGAAAGCTTTCTGACATAGTGCAGATTCAAGTTTATTAAAATCATGGCCTCCGGAGGTCGGATGGGGCCACAAGGGTATCAGAGTTTTACATACAAATATATAAGGACAATCTTTTAAAAATCTTCCTCTTAAGAACCACTGAGCCAGAAAAGCTGATATTTACATGAAAGCTTCCTGATATAGTGCAGATTCAAGTTTGTTAAAATGTTGGCCCCCGGGGGTCGGATGGGGCCACAATAGGGGATCAAAGTTTTACATACAAATATATAGGGAAAATCTTTAAAAATCTTCTTCCCAAGAACCACTGAGCCAGAAAAGCTGATATTTACATGAAAGCTTCCTAACATAGTGCAGAGTTAAGTTTGTTCAAATCATGGCCCCCTGGAGTAGGATGGGGCCACAATAGGGGATCAAAGTTTTACATACAAATATATAGGGAAAATCTTTAAAAATCTTCTTCTCAAGAACCACTGAGCCAAAAAAGCTGATATATTAGATGAAAGCTTTCTGACAAAGTGCAGATTCAAGTTTGTTCAAATCATGGCCTCTGGGGCGTAGGATGGGGCCACAAGGGGGGGGGGGGGAGTCAAAGTTTTACATACAAATATATAGGAAAAATCTTTAAAAATCTTCTTCTCAAGAACCATTGGGCCAAAGAAGTTGACATTTACATGAAAGCTTTCTGACATAGTGTAGATTCAAGTTTGCAAAACCCATGGCCTCCAGGGGTATGTTGGGGCCATAATAGGGACTACGGTTTTACATGCAAATATATATGGAAAGTCTTCTGATGTGGACCAAGGTGACTCATGTGAACGATGTGGCCCATGGGCCTCTTGTTGTGCAAGTACTGGATGTATATTTCTCATAAAAATTATCGTAAATTTCACATCAATGCACGTAGCAATCATGCACAAAAAAAAGAAAATTTCATTTGTACATTGTTTACAGTATTACATGTACAGATACAGTACATATATAATGAAAAATAGAAACATATAATTTATAATATTTAGAATTCTTGACGTTTTAAAAAATCATGAATATTGGTGCGTCATCTTGGTATGCTACATGCAATTATATATTTTGACTGAAGATGCATTGTATTTAATTTCTTAATACAAGAGTATAAACGATGCATGTGAAATAAAGATAGTTTAGTAATTAGTGCCTAGAATTGACAGGTGCACATGCATGGCTTCAATATTTACCAGCGCGGTCGTTTGGATTAAACGCAATTAAAAAAAACATCCCCGAAAGGAGTCAAGATAAATGCATTAATCAACCAACACGAGTTGAACAGGTACCTCGCATTGACACCTGAACGCTTGTAAATAGTATAAAAGGTTTATTCCCATGTAGATTCTGCGTAATTCACTTTACTGCAAATACATGTATAGTTTATCGACCTGAGGAAATAATCCCAGAATTAATGTATGTACGTACAAAATAAATAGCGTGCCCATGAATTTACATTTAGTGGGGAGGGCTTAAGAAAAATAATAAACTTGTATAAAATTTTTGTCAAGTGAGACAAAATAAAATATAATAAATTGTGCTTTTGCCCAAACTTGAAAATGTTAAATGATAATTCAGGTGGGGGCGAGGTAACTTTAACTGCCTCACTTTCATACACATACCAGTGTTTGTTGCATGTTCTTCGCTACATGTACATGTATAAGGGTTAAATTCATAACTGAAGGTTCTTGCATTTTCCCCTCATTCAGAACTTCTCCCATTTTTCAACCAAACAATTCTTGTGTGTTTTGTAATGATAATAACAATGATTTATTCTTTTCTTTGATATTGATGAGTGATCTGCAGTTTTCCTTGAATTTTCGCAGTTGATAATCCTGATATTTGTACTTTATAAATTAAATTTGATATAAGAAGAAAGTTCACTCTTATGCACACGTTCCTTTTTCATTTTTGCCTTGCTATGAAAATCGATCCTTTGACTTTGGTGTTCCGAATGACAGTGAACGGTGAACGCTTTGTGAACGGTGAATGCATGGTGAGAGCAAAACTGTAAATGGAGAGCGCACGGTGATCGAACGGTGAACGCACGGTGAGCGAATAGAAAAATGGTAAAGTAGAACGTTTTAGGGACTGTATTAAGAAACACTGGGCCAGGAAAGTTGAAATTTACATGAAAGCTTTTTGACATAGATTAAATTCGTGTTTCTTCAAATTATAGCACCCAGGGGTATGATGGGGCCACAATAGGGGATCTCAGATTTACATGCAGATATATAGGAAAATGTTCTCCAGAACAACAGCACCATGAATAGTCCTTTTAATGTGCAAGCATCCTCAGGTAGTGCAGATTTAATTTTGTTCAAATTGTGACACTATGAAGTATGATGGGGCTGCAATAGGGGATCAAAGTATATTGGGATAAACCTTCATGCATACAACTGTAGTGCCATGATCAGTCATATTGATATACAAGTATCTTCAGGTAGTTTGTTCAATGCAGGGGTCCTACTGTAAGGGTAGGATGGGGCTGCAATAGGAGATCAAAGTTTTATCATAATTAATTTCTAAGTTTACATTTTGTTTGTGTAGTTTCATTATTAAATGTAGAAAATGAGGTGTCTCAATTTAATATGATTATGGAGATCGGAATTGTGGAAGCAAGCTTTATTGATTTATTAACGATTTGGAATCTGTTTCTTTCACAGGAAAAGCAGCTTGGTCTGACACATTCCAAGGTGGCTGGCTGATTACCTGTCTGTACAAAGTGTACATGGAACACTTAAAGAAAGGTCACAAGATCCGCATGATCCGTTCCATCACGCAGATCAACCGTCTCATGGCCCTCTCAATGCACTCTGTTACAGATGATCCCCAGCTCAACTCTATGAAGTGTGTGCCTGTTATGACTCACATGTTAGAGAGAGACATTGTACTGGTGCCAAAAAACCTTCAATAAAAGTTCACAGACTGGCAGCAATCCTACTCAATACAATTTGTTATTCATGCCTGAAAATACTGGAGATAGTTTTTGGTCTGTCTGTTTATGACATTTGCATTTTTCATAATTTTGGATTTGATGAAATGTAGGGTCAAGGTCAAGCTTTATTCCAGGTTAAGCAGACATATCAGTAGATGTGTTAGATATAAATGTTTGTAATGCTGCAAGTGCATGGCTTCACCCTAGAATGTACCATAGACAAATCGTAACAGAACATGATTGGTGTCTCAGTCCGGTTTTGCTAGAACCCGGTTTTAATGGTACAATATGTTAACTTCTTATTGTTTCACACAAGTCCATTGGTTTGATATTCTCTTGCTTTACAGGTATAGTGTATTATTCCAGACGTTTTTCATTCCTTGGAAAAAAATTTTGAAACCTTTGTGTGACAATTAACTTGTATTATAAGTTTTTGTAATTATGTGTTAATGTTGCAAATACTATGTTATTTACCTGTATAAACTTGTGTAAATACTGTACATATTAAAACTGTACTCTGTTACATGACTGCTAATGACTTTAATGTACTGTTAACTTAATGTAAATACTTTAAGAGAACTGTCAGTGAATGACTATTTTGAGGTAATTTATACAATGTAAGGGAGGTAATTTATACAATGTAAGGACCTTACACATGTAACACATCACTACAATTCATTTCAAAAGAGACAAAAGGGATTAGTATTTGATGGAATTATTTAGTTAAGATACAATGAAAATGATGCTTGTATAATTTCATATTTGTATTCACCGTCTATTTTAAACAAATACAGTAAAACGTGATTATAGTGGACCTCCAGGGCCAGTGAAACACATTTCATTATAACCAAACTTTTGTTATGTCCAATACAATTTTCATTATTTTCCTTTCATAGGGGAATACATATCATTTTGCATTAAACTTGAATTTGTTATAAGAGTATTTTGCTGTACATGTATAAGGTATTTTCACTGCAGTTTTTTGGTACATGACACAAAAATCTCAGGCATCATGAACCTATGTGATGTATCAAAACTGGTTTATAAGAAACTTGGTTATAAAAAATGAAATCCCCGCCAGACCTTTCAAATATTGATTTAATTCATAGATATTTCAGCTTTTCTGGCTCAGTGGTTCTTGAGAAGAAGATTTTTAAAGATTTTCCCTATATATTTGTATGTAAAACTTTGACCCCCTATTGTGGCCCCATCCGACCCCCGGGGGCCGTGATTTTAACAATTTAGAATCTGCATTATATAAGGAAGCTTTCATATAAATCTCAGCTTTTCTGGCTCAGTGGTTCTTGAGAAGAAGATTTTTAAAGATTTTCCCTATATATTTGTATGTAAAACTTTGACCCCCTATTGTGGCCCCATCCGACCCCCGGGGGCCATGATTTTAACAATTTAGAATCTGCACTACCTAATAAAGCTTATCTATAAATTTCATCTTTTCTGGCCCAGTGGTTCTTGAGAAGAAGATTTTTTAATGACCCTACCCTATTTTTACCTTTTCTTGATTATCTCCTCTTGGAAGGTGGCCTGGCCCTTTATTTTAACAATTTAGAATTCCCTTTACCTAAGGATGTTTTGTGCCAACTTTGGTTGAAATTGGCCCAGTGGTTGTTGAGAAGAATTTGAAAATGTGAAAAGTTTACAGACGGACGGACGCCGGAATACGGGTGATCAGAAAAGCTCACTTGAGCTTTCAGCTCAGGTGAGCTAAAAATGGTGAATTTTGCAAAATTATTCCAAGGATCATCAAAGACAGAATATTTTGTGTTAATTGAAAGATTTTACTTGCACATTGACATAAATCCAGACACTCATACTAATAAGAAAAGTCAATAAGGTGAATAAAAGTGTTTTGAAACTTAAGACAAACTATAAGTGAACAATAGGAAGTCTGTTGCAATCCTATGGACATGGAACATCTAAGAGATTAGTTTCTGGTTGAATTTTAAATCACTTATAGATAACTGATTTAATTCTTATGATATGGCTTTAGGAGATTAGATATTTCCGTGTTCATTTTAATTCAGAGAAGTTTTAATTGTTCAACTTTGTAACATTTTGGAAATCCCCATAGCCATACATCACCTGTCAACTTATCAGCGATTCTGCAGCACCACACTACAGTGTTGTAATATGATCCCTTTACCGACCGTATTCTGGTCGGTGATTTTGCAGGGTTTACAAGTCTCTATGTTTGGCATTATCAAAAGTATTAAAGAGAGCACTGCTTATTAAACATAGAGACTTGAGCAAGTCTAACATTTGATATAAAATCCAGGTCGCAGTGATGGCACAAAGGCTTTAGAGACCTTTTATGTTCTGGAAAAGGATTCTGTGCATTAAAACATGATATAAATTGTGAATTTAATTGAGGTTTTGTTTTTGGAATTGTAGATAGGGCTACCCACAAACAAGAGGTACTGTGAGCAATGCTCACTAAGAATTCCCCCCGCTTACCCCAATCTCCCAAAGGGTGTTGGTAATAGGTATAAACTACCTCTTTTCTGAGTGTAAAAAACAAATGGCATGACAAACCGAACCATATTGCTACTTCGATGTCCAGTGCGCGTGACCTTTGACCTTTTGACCCCAAAATCGATAGGGAACATCTTCATCCCATGGGTAGTCCATATATACGATATGGTGACGGTAGGTGGAAAGGATAACGCTTTAGAGCCCGGAAACCATATTGCTACTTCGATGTCCAGTGCACTTGACTTTTGACCCCAAAATCGATAGGGAACATCTTCATCCCATGGGTAGTCCATATATATGATATGGTGACGGTAGGTGGAAAGGATAATGCTTTAGAGCCCGGAAACCATTGCGTCTACAGACGGACGGACAGACAGACGGACAACCCGATTCCAGTATACCCCCCCCACACCACACCTTCTCACGTAGAACCACCACACCCTCTCGCATACAATCACTGCGGATCTTGAGGGTCAAACTCGGGTCGCATTGGTGAGAAGCGAGTGTTAAGACACCCATCAAAGAAGATTGTGTATGCAACCATGCATGACAATGAAATCAAAAATATATTCCAATATTTCCTCTTCATTATCTATCATGTTGTCACTTACACAGTATCTTTCATCTCCGTATGATTTTTGTTTACAACATAATTCTACAAAACCCTGGACACACACTGAAGCACGGGTGAACTGAATGGCCCTACTTGGTGCCGAGTCTTTAGGTTTCTTGTGGGACTTGCACCTGAGCCTCTGTTTTTATGCCTAAAAGTTAAGAAACTTGCGTCTCTCATTAAAAATTGAGTATAATACTATAGATGTGAACATCATTCAATTTTTATTGGAAGTACAAAAAATATCCCATTCAATGTCAAAATAAATATCTGCTAAAATTCATTGCATCATTGGCTAAAAGACTACATTATTGCTAATGATTGAAATATCTATGAATTAAATCAATATTTGAAAGGTCTGGCGGGGATTTCATTTTTTATAACCAAGTTTCTTATAAACCAGTTTTGATACATCACATAGGTTCATGATGCCTGAGATTTTTGTGTCATGTACCAAAAAACTGCAGTGAAAATACCTTATACATGTACAGCAAAATACTCTTATAACAAATTCAAGTTTAATGCAAAATGATATGTATTCCCCTATGAAAGGAAAATAATGAAAATTGTATTGGACATAACAAAAGTTTGGTTATAATGAAATGTGTTTCACTGGCCCTGGAGGTCCACTATAATCACGTTTTACTGTATTTGTTTAAAATAGACGGTGAATACAAATATGAAATTATACAAGCATCATTTTCATTGTATCTTAACTAAATAATTCCATCAAATACTAATCCCTTTTGTCTCTTTTGAAATGAATTGTAGTGATGTGTTACATGTGTAAGGTCCTTACATTGTATAAATTACCTCCCTTACATTGTATAAATTACCTCAAAATAGTCATTCACTGACAGTTCTCTTAAAGTATTTACATTAAGTTAACAGTACATTAAAGTCATTAGCAGTCATGTAACAGAGTACAGTTTTAATATGTACAGTATTTACACAAGTTTATACAGGTAAATAACATAGTATTTGCAACATTAACACATAATTACAAAAACTTATAATACAAGTTAATTGTCACACAAAGGTTTCAAAATTTTTTTCCAAGGAATGAAAAACGTCTGGAATAATACACTATACCTGTAAAGCAAGAGAATATCAAACCAATGGACTTGTGTGAAACAATAAGAAGTTAACATATTGTACCATTAAAACCGGGTTCTAGCAAAACCGGACTGAGACACCAATCATGTTCTGTTACGATTTGTCTATGGTACATTCTAGGGTGAAGCCATGCACTTGCAGCATTACAAACATTTATATCTAACACATCTACTGATATGTCTGCTTAACCTGGAATAAAGCTTGACCTTGACCCTACATTTCATCAAATCCAAAATTATGAAAAATGCAAATGTCATAAACAGACAGACCAAAAACTATCTCCAGTATTTTCAGGCATGAATAACAAATTGTATTGAGTAGGATTGCTGCCAGTCTGTGAACTTTTATTGAAGGTTTTTTGGCACCAGTACAATGTCTCTCTCTAACATGTGAGTCATAACAGGCACACACTTCATAGAGTTGAGCTGGGGATCATCTGTAACAGAGTGCATTGAGAGGGCCATGAGACGGTTGATCTGCGTGATGGAACGGATCATGCGGATCTTGTGACCTTTCTTTAAGTGTTCCATGTACACTTTGTACAGACAGGTAATCAGCCAGCCACCTTGGAATGTGTCAGACCAAGCTGCTTTTCCTGTGAAAGAAACAGATTCCAAATCGTTAATAAATCAATAAAGCTTGCTTCCACAATTCCGATCTCCATAATCATATTAAATTGAGACACCTCATTTTCTACATTTAATAATGAAACTACACAAACAAAATGTAAACTTAGAAATTAATTATGATAAAACTTTGATCTCCTATTGCAGCCCCATCCTACCCTTACAGTAGGACCCCTGCATTGAACAAACTACCTGAAGATACTTGTATATCAATATGACTGATCATGGCACTACAGTTGTATGCATGAAGGTTTATCCCAATATACTTTGATCCCCTATTGCAGCCCCATCATACTTCATAGTGTCACAATTTGAACAAAATTAAATCTGCACTACCTGAGGATGCTTGCACATTAAAAGGACTATTCATGGTGCTGTTGTTCTGGAGAACATTTTCCTATATATCTGCATGTAAATCTGAGATCCCCTATTGTGGCCCCATCATACCCCTGGGTGCTATAATTTGAAGAAACACGAATTTAATCTATGTCAAAAAGCTTTCATGTAAATTTCAACTTTCCTGGCCCAGTGTTTCTTAATACAGTCCCTAAAACGTTCTACTTTACCATTTTTCTATTCGCTCACCGTGCGTTCACCGTTCGATCACCGTGCGCTCTCCATTTACAGTTTTGCTCTCACCATGCATTCACCGTTCACAAAGCGTTCACCGTTCACTGTCATTCGGAACACCAAAGTCAAAGGATCGATTTTCATAGCAAGGCAAAAATGAAAAAGGAACGTGTGCATAAGAGTGAACTTTCTTCTTATATCAAATTTAATTTATAAAGTACAAATATCAGGATTATCAACTGCGAAAATTCAAGGAAAACTGCAGATCACTCATCAATATCAAAGAAAAGAATAAATCATTGTTATTATCATTACAAAACACACAAGAATTGTTTGGTTGAAAAATGGGAGAAGTTCTGAATGAGGGGAAAATGCAAGAACCTTCAGTTATGAATTTAACCCTTATACATGTACATGTAGCGAAGAACATGCAACAAACACTGGTATGTGTATGAAAGTGAGGCAGTTAAAGTTACCTCGCCCCCACCTGAATTATCATTTAACATTTTCAAGTTTGGGCAAAAGCACAATTTATTATATTTTATTTTGTCTCACTTGACAAAAATTTTATACAAGTTTATTATTTTTCTTAAGCCCTCCCCACTAAATGTAAATTCATGGGCACGCTATTTATTTTGTACGTACATACATTAATTCTGGGATTATTTCCTCAGGTCGATAAACTATACATGTATTTGCAGTAAAGTGAATTACGCAGAATCTACATGGGAATAAACCTTTTATACTATTTACAAGCGTTCAGGTGTCAATGCGAGGTACCTGTTCAACTCGTGTTGGTTGATTAATGCATTTATCTTGACTCCTTTCGGGGATGTTTTTTTTAATTGCGTTTAATCCAAACGACCGCGCTGGTAAATATTGAAGCCATGCATGTGCACCTGTCAATTCTAGGCACTAATTACTAAACTATCTTTATTTCACATGCATCGTTTATACTCTTGTATTAAGAAATTAAATACAATGCATCTTCAGTCAAAATATATAATTGCATGTAGCATACCAAGATGACGCACCAATATTCATGATTTTTTAAAACGTCAAGAATTCTAAATATTATAAATTATATGTTTCTATTTTTCATTATATATGTACTGTATCTGTACATGTAATACTGTAAACAATGTACAAATGAAATTTTCTTTTTTTTGTGCATGATTGCTACGTGCATTGATGTGAAATTTACGATAATTTTTATGAGAAATATACATCCAGTACTTGCACAACAAGAGGCCCATGGGCCACATCGTTCACATGAGTCACCTTGGTCCACATCAGAAGACTTTCCATATATATTTGCATGTAAAACCGTAGTCCCTATTATGGCCCCAACATACCCCTGGAGGCCATGGGTTTTGCAAACTTGAATCTACACTATGTCAGAAAGCTTTCATGTAAATGTCAACTTCTTTGGCCCAATGGTTCTTGAGAAGAAGATTTTTAAAGATTTTTCCTATATATTTGTATGTAAAACTTTGACTCCCCCCCCCCCTTGTGGCCCCATCCTACGCCCCAGAGGCCATGATTTGAACAAACTTGAATCTGCACTTTGTCAGAAAGCTTTCATCTAATATATCAGCTTTTTTGGCTCAGTGGTTCTTGAGAAGAAGATTTTTAAAGATTTTCCCTATATATTTGTATGTAAAACTTTGATCCCCTATTGTGGCCCCATCCTACTCCAGGGGGCCATGATTTGAACAAACTTAACTCTGCACTATGGGGGGGTATACTGGAATCGGGTTGTCCGTCTGTCTGTCCGTCCGTCTGTAGACGCAATGGTTTCCGGGCTCTAAAGCATTATCCTTTCCACCTACCGTCACCATATCATATATATGGACTACCCATGGGATGAAGATGTTCCCTATCGATTTTGGGGTCAAAAGTCAAGTGCACTGGACATCGAAGTAGCAATATGGTTTCCGGGCTCTAAAGCGTTATCCTTTCCACCTACCGTCACCATATCGTATATATGGACTACCCATGGGATGAAGATGTTCCCTATCGATTTTGGGGTCAAAAGGTCAAAGGTCACGCGCACTGGACATCGAAGTAGCAATATGGTTCGGTTTGTCATGCCATTTGTTTTTTACACTCAGAAAAGAGGTAGTTTATACCTATTACCAACACCCTTTGGGAGATTGGGGTAAGCGGGGGGAATTCTTAGTGAGCATTGCTCACAGTACCTCTTGTTTGTGGGTAGCCCTATCTACAATTCCAAAAACAAAACCTCAATTAAATTCACAATTTATATCATGTTTTAATGCACAGAATCCTTTTCCAGAACATAAAAGGTCTCTAAAGCCTTTGTGCCATCACTGCGACCTGGATTTTATATCAAATGTTAGACTTGCTCAAGTCTCTATGTTTAATAAGCAGTGCTCTCTTTAATACTTTTGATAATGCCAAACATAGAGACTTGTAAACCCTGCAAAATCACCGACCAGAATACGGTCGGTAAAGGGATCATATTACAACACTGTAGTGTGGTGCTGCAGAATCGCTGATAAGTTGACAGGTGATGTATGGCTATGGGGATTTCCAAAATGTTACAAAGTTGAACAATTAAAACTTCTCTGAATTAAAATGAACACGGAAATATCTAATCTCCTAAAGCCATATCATAAGAATTAAATCAGTTATCTATAAGTGATTTAAAATTCAACCAGAAACTAATCTCTTAGATGTTCCATGTCCATAGGATTGCAACAGACTTCCTATTGTTCACTTATAGTTTGTCTTAAGTTTCAAAACACTTTTATTCACCTTATTGACTTTTCTTATTAGTATGAGTGTCTGGATTTATGTCAATGTGCAAGTAAAATCTTTCAATTAACACAAAATATTCTGTCTTTGATGATCCTTGGAATAATTTTGCAAAATTCACCATTTTTAGCTCACCTGAGCTGAAAGCTCAAGTGAGCTTTTCTGATCACCCGTATTCCGGCGTCCGTCCGTCTGTAAACTTTTCACATTTTCAAATTCTTCTCAACAACCACTGGGCCAATTTCAACCAAAGTTGGCACAAAACATCCTTAGGTAAAGGGAATTCTAAATTGTTAAAATAAAGGGCCAGGCCACCTTCCAAGAGGAGATAATCAAGAAAAGGTAAAAATAGGGTAGGGTCATTAAAAAATCTTCTTCTCAAGAACCACTGGGCCAGAAAAGATGAAATTTATAGATAAGCTTTATTAGGTAGTGCAGATTCTAAATTGTTAAAATCATGGCCCCCGGGGGTCGGATGGGGCCACAATAGGGGGTCAAAGTTTTACATACAAATATATAGGGAAAATCTTTAAAAATCTTCTTCTCAAGAACCACTGAGCCAGAAAAGCTGAGATTTATATGAAAGCTTCCTTATATAATGCAGATTCTAAATTGTTAAAATCACGGCCCCCGGGGGTCGGATGGGGCCACAATAGGGGATCAAAGTTTTACATACAAATATATAAAGAAAATCTTTAAAAATCTTCTTCTCAAGAACCACTGAGCCAGAAAAGCTGAGATTTATATGAAAGCTTCCTTATATAATGCAAATTCTAAATTGTTAAAATCACGGCCCCCGGGGGTCGGATGGGGCCACAATAGGGGATCAAAGTTTTACATACAAATATATAGGGAAAATCTTTAAAAATCTTCTTCTCAAGAACCACTGAGCCAGAAAAGCTGAGATTTATATGAAAGCTTCCTGATATAATGCAGATTCTAAATTGTTAAAATCATGGCCCCCGGGGGTCGGATGGGGCCACAATAGGGGATCAAAGTTTTACATACAAATATATAGGGAAAATCTTTAAAAATCTTCTTCTCAAGAACCACTGAGCCAGAATAACTGAGATTTATATGAAAGCTTCCTGATATAATGCAGATTCTAAATTATTAAAATCATGGCCCCCGGGGGTCGGATGGGGCCACAATAGGGGGTCAAAGTTTTTTGTTGTTGTTTTTGTTGTTGTTGTTGTTGTTTTTTTTTATATAGTGCAGATTCAAGTTCGTTAAAATCATGGACCCCGGAGATTGAATGGGGCCTCAAGGGGGGCATAAAAGTTTTACATACAAATTTATAGGAAAAATCTTTTAAAATCAACTTCTCAAGAACCACTGAGCCAGAAAAGCTGAGATTTATATGAAAGCTTCCTGATATAGTGCAGATTATAAATTGCTAAGATCATGGCCCCCCGGGGGTCGGATGGGGCCACAATAGGGGGTCAAAGTTTTACATACAAATATATAGGAAAAATCTTTAAAAATCTTCTTCCCAGAACCACTAAGCCAGAAAAGCTGAGATTTATATGAAAGCTTTTTGATATAGTGCAGATTCAGGTTTGTTGAAATCATGCCCCCCTGGAGTAGGATGGGGCCACAATAGGGGATCAAAGTTTTACATACAAATATATAGGGAAAATCTTTAAAAATCTTCTTCTCAAGAACCATTGGGCCAAAGAAGTTCATATTTACATGAAAGCTTTCTGACATAGTGTAGATTCAAGTTTGCAAAAACCATGGCCTCCAGGGGTAGGTTTGGGACCATAATAGGGACTACGGTTTTACATGCAAATAGATATGGAAAATCTTCTGATATGGACCAAGGTGACTCAGGTGAGCGATGTGGCCCATGGGCCTCTTGTTTGTACATTCTTTTCTGCTTTTCCAACTTCTGCAATTAGTTTTTATACTGCATCAGTAAACTTAAAGAAGTCCTTTAAATGATAAAAACAACAAGAGATGTTTGTAAAACACATATGCCCCCCATGGTGCAAAATTGAAAAGGGTTATACACACACATCATTTAAGGTATTCCATGTATAATGAAAGGATAATGAACAATTTTGAAAGATTTAGATCAACATAAATGTTTATTGTTAAATAATGATGAAAGTGAAGCAGATGAAATTTACATGACTGGTAAATGATTAGAAGCTGACCTTTTCGCACTTAAAACTTTTTGGAAGAGTTGTCTGCCCTTTGTAAAAATAAGAAAAATCTAATTTTCTAAAAATGTGTGTGGTCAATGATTAATTTTATTTTATATTTTCATAAAAAAGAAAGTGTATGTAACTTTCTACCAAGAGATTAGTATGTAAATATAATTTGTTTTTAAAATATTGTAATAAAACATGCTTTTCCCATATACTTCAATGTTAAATTCTAGGTGAAATAAATCAATCAGTAAACAAAATTTTGAAAATTCCTATGGTGGATTATTTTTATTTGATGAACCCTTCAAAATGATACCATGATTACAAAAATCCCACCATCCATTTATTAGATATGAGATATGGTCATTATACATTGAATACCTTAATTGAGAGTAGTATCATCAATTCAAAATATTGAGCAGACAATATCTTCCTATGTCAAGAGTGGATTGACCATGTGACTTAAAAATCAATAGGGGTCATCAACTCCAGAAGATGTACCAGTGTACCAGGTTTGATGTCTGTAAAGCAAAGGGTTCTCAAGATATTGAATGGACAGTATATTCCTATGTCCAGTGTGACCCTTGACCTTTGACCATGTGACCTCAAACTCAATAGGGGTCATCTTCTCCTGAAGACGTATCAGTGTACCAAGTTTGATGTCTGTCAAGAAAAGAGTTCTCAAGATACTGAGCAGACAGTATATTCCCATGTCCAGTTTGACCCTTAACCTTTGACCATGTGACCTCAAAATCAATAGGAGTAATCTTCTCCTGAAGATATACCAGTGTACTAAGTTTGATGTCTGTCAAGCATAGGCTTCTCAAGATATTGAGCGGACATTATATTCCTATATCCAGTTTGACCCTTGACCTTTGACCATATGACCTCAAAATCAAGAGGGGTCATCTATACTTTAGGATGTACCAGTGTGCCAAGTTTGATGTCTTTCAAGCAAAGGGTTCTCAATATATTGAGTGGACATTATATTCCTACGTCCAGAGTAGATTGACCCTTGACCTTTTGACCTGAAAAACAATAGGGGTCCTCTTCTACTCATAACCAACCCACATATGAAATATCATTATCATCAAGTGAATGGTTCTCAGGATATTGAGTGGACAACATGTGGTCTACCGACCGACCGACAGGTGCAAACCAATATGCCCCTCTTCTTTGAAGGGGGGCATAATAATCACTATAGTAATTTTGGCTCCACCATGAAACCAAACCCTTACCATCTAGAATCATGAAATTTACAATTTAGTTCCCCCTTGTCCTGAAGATTGATTGATGTTTTACGACATGTCCCGAAGATGCTTTATACCAAATTTGAAAGGAATTGGAACAGTAGTTATCAAGAAGAAGTTGAAATAGTTCTATTTTTCACACATTTAATAACTGACCATTTTGGCCCCACCCTGATACCAAAACCCCTACCCCCTGAGATCATCAAATTTACAATTTTGGTAAAGGACTACCTTTTTTTCTAAATATCCATCGAATTACAATTTAGTATCAATAGCACAAAAGAAGAGGTTATCTAAGCGTTTTACACATAAACACTATATATCACGTTTGGTTTTCCCTGGGGTCAGAAACTCTATTCCGGGGATGATGAAATTTACAGTTTTGGTAGAGTCCTTCCTGCTCTGTATCACAGTGCATTTAGTTTTTCTTATACATGTGTGGTGTTCTAGAGAAGATTTTTGAAAATTGGCCAATTTTTGCCCTGCCCTAAGGCCCCAGGGGTGTAGGAGTCCTGAAAATTACAATTCATGTCCCCCTTGTCCCAAGGATGCTTCATACCAAATTTGGAAAGAATTGGAATGGTAGTTATCAAGAATTGTTAACGCACAATGGACGCAGAGCAGTTGCAATAGGTCACCCGAGTTTACTAAGGTGACCTAATAAAACTGAAAAACTTTCACAGTGTAGAAACTGCCATGTGAATTGACCATATGGAAACACTAGGAATGCAACAGCTAAACTAAAATATTTTGATTTGGGGAAAGGTCATAAAACACCCTACAGAGGGATACATGATGACAGATTTAATTAGGAGGCTGATAAGCCCTGTGCAGGGTTTACAAGTCTCTATGTTTGGTGATATTAAGTATGGTAGAGAGCAAATATTTAGACTTCTGAAACACAGAAAAATTTGAACGAAATGATAAAGTAATAAAAACAACATAGAGACTTGAGCAAGTCTAATCAAATGTGAATAACATAAGAAAAGGCAGAAAACATGAAACAGATTTTATTGATAATTCCCCCTAAAGAACACAGCTGGGACCCCTTGGATCATTTGGCACTACAGAGCATTAAGTTCCTACGTGAGGCTACGAAGTCTGGAATTTATAATGCACGTCTGGTAAACTGTTCAGCTTCTCAGCAGCCTGCAGGAAATTCAAAGGAAAGTATTTTATCAATTTTTTCTGAATTTTCTGTCAATTCATGTATGAAACAAACAAGACTACAATACCACTTATAAATAACAAAGGACTTGCGAGGGTTGTATACTTTTAAAAATACATACACTCTCTTCTCACCAATGTGACCCGAGTTTGACCCTCAAATACATACAAAATACACATACTTCGCATTTGTTGAAATATGAAAGAGGAGTAATTCATCATAGCTGACTTCCTTTAAGAACGCAAATGGAACAAGAGACCCATGGGCCACATTGCTCACCTGAGCCATCTTGGTCCATATTTAAAGATTTTCCATACATTTATTTGCATGTAAAACTTTGATCCCCTATTGTGGCCCCAACCCACCTCAAGGGTCATGATTTTTACAAACATGAAGCTACCATGTAAATTTGAACTTTTCTGGACCAATGTTCCTTGAGAAGATTATTTAAAGATCTTCCCTGTATATTCGCATATAAATCTTTGATCCCTTATTGTGGTCCCAACCTAAACCCATGGGGCATGCTTTTAACAAATTTGAATCTCCACTATGTCAGGAAAGGAAGCTACATGTATTGTCTTGCCTAGATTATCATCATACAAATAAGAGGCTCCCCTGGGCATGAGACACTCGCCTGTATATAATAACATGATAGTCATTTAATTGAAAAGAAAGCTTAGTGTGCAGTAGTTCTTTGAAAAAGTTGAATTTGTCTCAACCAATTAACAGCCATAACAGTCACATTGGAATTCAGACCGCTCTAAAAGTAAAAAGTTTTCTTAGTCCACTATCGCAACATTTCTATCTGTTAACCTACCTATATTAACTTGGCAAATAGCTGTTCTAGTGAACAAGTTGATATTATATCTACTTATCAGAATCCATGGAGGCTATATTGAAATTCCAATAAGTTAATTAAATAGTGGTGACTCCTCTGTGGAATCACTAGAGATACATCAGGCATTGTGACTCGGCAAACAGTCCTTTTGGAGAACATTCTCTTGAGAGTATTGATGTTTATTTTGTCTCTACCAATCAAAACCATGGTTTACATGATGGAACTGATCTCACACATGTATCACTAGAATGTGTGTTTCAAGTACAGTCAAATATACCTATAACAAAGTGCTGGGGTTGAACACTGTAACTTTGTTTTACTGTAAGCGTGAATTCATTATAAACGTGTTCACTGTAACCTTGTTTTACTGTAAGCATGAATTCATTATAAACGTGTTCACTGTAACTGTGTTTTACTGTAAGCGTGAATTCATTATAAATGTGTTCACTGTAACTTTGTTTTACTGTAACCGTGAATTCATTATAAACGTGTTCACTGTAACCTTGTTTTACTGTAAGCGTGAATTCATTATAAACGTATTCACTGTAACCTTGTTTTACTGTAACCGTGAATTCATTATAAACGTGTTCACTGTAACCGTGTTTTACTGTAAGTGTGAATTCATTATAAGTGTGTTTACTGTAACCGTGTTTTACTGTAAGCGTGAATTCATTATAAACGTATTCACTGTAACTGTGTTTTACTGTAAGCGTGAATTCATTATAAACGTATTCACTGTAACCTTGTTTTACTGTAAGTGTGAATTCATTATAAGTGTGTTCACTGTAACCATGTTTTACTGTAAGCGTGAATTCATTATAGACGTGTTCACTGTAACCGTGTTTTACTGTAAGTGTGAATTCATTATAAGTGTGTTCACTGTAACCATGTTTTACTGTAAGCGTGAATTCATTATAGACGTGTTCACTGTAACCGTGTTTTACTGTAAGTGTGAATTTATTATGAACATGTTTTACTGTAAGTGTGAATTCATTATAAACATGTTCACTGTAACCGTGTTTTACTGTAAGCGTGAATTCATTATAGACGTGTTTTACTGTAAGTGTGAATTCATTATAGACGTGTTCACTGTAACCGTGTTTTACTGTAAGTGTGAATTCATTATAAACGTGTTTTACTGTAAGTGTGAATTCATTATAAACGTGTTCACTGTAACCGTGTTTTACTGTAAGTGTGAATTCATTATAAACGTGTTTTACTGTAAGCGTGAATTCATTATAGACGTGTTCACTGTAACCGTGTTTTACTGTAAGTGTGAATTCATTATAAACGTGTTTTACTGTAAGTGTGAATTCATTATAAACGTGTTCACTGTAACTGTGTTTTACTGTAAGCGTGAATTCATTATAAACGTGTTCACTGTAACCTTGTTTTACTGTAAGTGTGAATTCATTATAAATGTGTTCACTGTAACCTTGTTTTACTGTAAGCGTGAATTCATTATAAATGTGTTCACTGTAACCATGTTTTACTGTAGTGTCTTCAGCTGTTCTTGAGTGAAAAATTAAAAATGAGAAAGTTTTCTGTTGTCATTGACATACGGAAAATGGACACAAGTGATGGTAATAGCTATTACACTAGCCTTTATCTGGTGAGTTAATAATGAACATATACACACACAGTTATATTGACAGGTGTACAAGATATGACAGATTATATATAATGATGTAAAACAACCCTCTCACCTGTTCAGCTGTTAAATCTCGCTGAGATTGCGCCAGCATCTCGTAGCCCACCATGAATTTCTTCACTGTTGCAGACCTCAGCAGAGGGGGGAAGTACAGAGCGTGGAGCTGCCAGTGGCTGTTGTCCTGTTGAAGATACTCCCCTGTTGGAGCACCTATTAATGATAATAAGTATATGTACTATATCACCCATTCTACAATGGAAGATGCCTACAATCACATTGCCTCCCTAAGCAATAAATTTTTTACTTCTGATTATAATATGATAAACCCCTTGAACAATGGTCATGTGAGGTGTTTATCAAATTGAAACCAACTAGAAACCTGACAAGTTGAAGGTCTTAAGGGCCCTGCAATAAATCTGAAATTCAAAAAGTCCTCCTTTGTCTAATCCAACAACTCGTGAAAAAGGAAACTTTTAAAAGTTACTGTGTGACATAGAAAGTGCTGATGAACAAACAGACGGATGGACGGACGGACAGTGTGATTACTAAAGGACACCTGATGAACAAACAGACAGGGTGATTACTATAGGACACCTGATGAACAAACAGACAGGGTGATTACTATAGGACACCTGATGAACAAACAGACAGGGTGATTACTATAGGACACCTGATGAACAAACAGACAGGGTGATTACTATAGGACACCTGATGAACAAACAGACAGGGTGATTACTATAGGACACCTGAGGCATGATTATTTCTACATTCTGTCGATGGGAGTAATAAGGTACAATTCTATGTTTGCTTATCATTTTGACATATTGCACTCTTGAGTTTCGCGTTGTATATTTTACAGGACCTGTGAAGAATTTTCACTCCCCATAATGGACCTGCCTTTACCCGGAAAAACATTGAATCTACATGTATACTACTGATGATGTTCACACATCAATTTCGCACATTTGAAGTTCAAATCAGAAACTTGAGTAAAATAAAATTACCCCCCTCTATATTTAGAATTATCAGTGTTTCGTCAGTAATACACCTTTCATGTTTCATTGCTTGTTATCAACCCCCCCCCCCCACCACCACCACCAATGTATGACTCAAAAATATCCTTTGAATTTCACTTAAAAATCTAAACATGAACTTGTAAGACAAAACAAAAAATGATAAAATAATAAACTATATGGTCTGTATTACCTGTATAGAATTTGTGTATACATGTAAAATGTAAAACCCTATTGTGGCATGGCCCTTGCATTGCTATTGGACAATCTTACATCTCCATTATGAACAGTCTTTCATGCAAGTTGTAGCTTTCCTGTACCCATCCTATATCCTTGACTATTTCTTAAAAATCTACCTTTGACCATCTTCGGAACCCACAAGTCTTCTCTCCGTAACACTGCATTCGAGTAAACCTGTGGGTTCTGACGATGACCTTTGACATGTAGCCCTTCATTTCAATTGATATGTCAAATTTGACTTGGTAATTCTTAAGAAAAAGTTGAAAATTAAATGTGAAAAATTAACACACAAACCAGGTTCAAACTTTAATCAGAAAAGCTGACTTGTTCATATTTACCTTTTATACTGTTTCTATGTTTCTTCTGCATTAAGAATTAATGGCCCATTAAGATCTACATAATTAATCTTTGTAAATTTTCAGAAATGTCAACAGTGCACCCCTCTTTAGTATGATATTGTGATTCATGCCTTGTGTATGAGGATATACAAAATATATATAGGGTCAATCGTGCAATATCGTACAATTGCCATCAACAAATGTAAATATTCATGTTTATGATAATTAGATCATATATTTACTTTGATATGTTTTTATATTGACAAAAAAATCTGTAGAGTGTATATTTCCTAAAATACATTTGTAAAAAGATGATGATGTAAAAATATTGTCCAATCATTAAAGTACTTTTGTATCATGTATTTTTTTTTTACACTGTTGTTAAATTTTATTCTGAGTGAGACGTGTTCTTCTGAAATAATCTCTGTCACTGAAGTGCTTCACCTACCATGCCATCCCATAGAATAGGGAAAGGAAACCTCGAACAGGTTGTCATACTTCGTCAAAAGTTTTCTCATGATGTCTGCTAAAGCTGAAACAACAATATACAATTATGGACAGTTTAACAGACAAATTATCAGGTCTTAGTAGGGTTCTCACCTGAGGGCGCCAATGTATATTGCACAAGATTTCAGTACATTTGCGGAACTGTGGCCCTTTTCACGAACATTTTTACGATTAAGATGTAGTGAAGGGCGAGGGGTTTTGATTGAGGTCATATAAGACAGAGCATAGCAACACTGGATACAAAAGAATAGCATTTGTTAACTCTGATTACTAAGCAGCTGAAGGACTAGCTCTCTAGGAACAATCTGGGGATACACTCCCCCTCCTCACCCAGAAAGCCACAGTTCTGAGAGACTAAAAAATCATTACAAAACAATGTAGATGGAAAATAATGGTGTCCAAAGGTTTATAGACTAATAGTTCATAGTCATAGTAAAATTCAAATACTGCTTTATCATGCTTATAGTTTAGAATTAAAAATATTTGTTAGCATCATTGTTTGAGAATACCATGACATGAATGTGAGTGCTTTTGTGAAATTTTCTTTGCTGTGCTTTACAAGGAATGCAAAAATGGATGTAACTTTAACAATTTGTGTGTCCAGTTTAATGTGTTTTTGGACAGTAGATCCCGACACCATGATAGAAATCTCACCTTCCCTCTCGTCTGAATTGAGATCTTCAATACGTAAAACGTGTCGTTTGGGCAGCAGCATGGTCTCATACGGCCAGACAGCCCAATACGGGACCAGCCACACCCAGTGGTCATTCTGTAGAACTATCCTCTCCTGGAAAAAACAAACATAGAGGTCACCATATTGTCAGATATGTAATTTCAAATAATTATCCTCTCCCGGAGAAACCAAACAGCCTATCAAAATATCTATCTGTTGTTGAGTAATTAAGGAATAATTGTATACTTGCTCCTTCTGACAGAATAGCTTTGTGTAGATTTCGTACATGTAATAATCGATTACCTATTGAAGTTGGCAGATGGTACGGCATAGAAAGATCCCAAAGAAAATGTACCTTGTGTAATGACAATGAAATTGGTGATGAATACTATTATTTGTTTAAATGTAGTAGATTTGCTAGAATTAGAAATCAATGTATCAAATGGAGAAAAAGGTCGCCACCAAATGTATTAACAACAAAATCTATTTTTAATACTGACAATATTGTCATGTTAAGAAAATTCAGTAAATTCTTAAAAGCTATCCATCATACCCTGTCCCCTCTATAATGACTTTGTTTATATTGCTGCAGTTTGTACATTTGTATATATTGTGAACACATCATATTGTATATTTGTCTTGTATATTGTATTGTATATATGTATTTTCTCAATACCTTTGTACTATTGGTAAGGAGAATAAAGAATTGATTGCATCATGGAGGTATGTATTGGATGGAAGAATGGAGTAATCTACCCAATCAATAAAACAGCTCCAGAAGAAATTATCTTGCATGCTTCCACTGTTAATGTATCCCCATGACACAAAAAACCTAGATATTCATTCCATGTATCTATATATTTGTAGAATACAGAGTTTTACAAGAAAAAAGAAAGAACTTTTATTGAGAAACAAAATTTTAAAATTAAAACAACAAATGTCAACTTCTGAAAAAACTTGGGTAAATGTGAATATTTTGATTTAATGGCAGTATTGTAAATATTGAGAGGGTCACCTTTTTCTGAACTTCCTGTCTGACGTAGTCCACCAACAGAGGGACTCCGTGTTTGTCGTAGTATTCTTTCTGGGTTCTGTGTTTTTTAGCTGGGTCATTTGGAAGATAAGAACTTGCCCAAACCTGGCACAAAAAAGGCAAGACAATTGCTGCATAATCAGTTCATCACAAAATTATTTTCATGGAATCAAATGCTGCAAATGTGGAAATTCACGTGTGTGGGGTTATTTACCCTAACTTCATGATTACAAAATTTTTGTGCAGATTACTCCCATGCACACTATTACCATAATTAAGCAATTTATTAGTTAATGATACTGACATCGCATAATTAAACCCTATGCGTATGGTTTGTAACAGAAATACACTTATTTAACAACACACGGAAACATCCACATTCAGTGTTTGAGTTTGAAAAAAATTATAGCATTTCTGATTTCATGGTTAATGAGGTGCAATTCGTAATGGTGTACATGAATTTGAAAACAAACTTTATTACTTAATTTGAATTTTTCTTCAAAAACAGATTTTATCATTCATTTCATTTTCACAATTAAGTGAAAACATTGGCTGTATGTCATTACCCTTAATTTCATTAATCTGTTTGAACTTACCTGACAGTGAGGATGCGGATTAGAACAACCCATGACGTTTCCTTTATTCTCAAAGATCTGAATGAACAGTAAAAATAATATCACATCAGATGTTTGTCGAACAAATCTCTTTTTCATGTTAAAAACATCACATCCTGCTTGCGTGGTTTAGCTTCTAACAGAACAAGTGACAGTAAAATGAACAGACAGAAAAACAAGAAACGTGTCAAATGGTCAAAATTCTATCCAAAATCTAAAAAAAAAATCACATGAAATAATAAGATATGCATCTTTCATCAAATGACTCAAAAATTAGTTACATTAGCTCAAATTGGCATATTCACACATCTACCTAATACTGTAAATGTATTATATTCACACATCTACCTAATACTGTAAATGTATTATATTCACCCATCTACCTAATACTGTAAATGTATTATATTCACACATCTACCTAATACTGTAAATGTATTATATTCACACATCTACCTAATACTGTAAATGTATTATATTCACACATCTAGCTAACACTGTAAATGTATTATATTCACACATCTACCTAATACTGTAAATGTATTATATTCACACATATACCTAATACTGTAAATGTATTATATTCACACATCTACCTAATACTGTAAATGTATTATATTCACACATCTAGCTAACACTGTAAATGTATTATATTCACACATCTAGCTAACACTGTAAATGTATTATATTCACCCATCTACCTAATACTGTAAATGTATTATATTCACACATCTTGCTAACACTGTAAATGTATTATATTCACACATCTACCTAATACTGAAAATGTATTATATTCACACATCTTGCTAACACTGTAAATGTATTATATTCACACATCTACCTAATACTGTAAATGTATTATATTCACACATCTTGCTAACACTGTAAATGTATTATATTCACACATCTACCTAATACTGAAAATGTATTATATTCACACATCTTGCTAATACTGTAAATGTATTATATTCACACATCTACCTAATACTGTAAATGTATTATATTCACACATCTAGCTAACACTGTAAATGTATTATATTTGGCAGCATATTCTTTTCAGTACCTTTGGTGGGAGAGAACTTCGCTATATCAAATACACTGCATAATGTTTATGGATTGACTTATGTATAGTTGCAGAAAAAACCTTTTAAATCGGGTTCAAGCTAAACTAGCAAAATCTGAATTTCCACTAAATGTCGTAAAATTCCAGATACAATACATTTACAGTACCTCATTAAGTTACAAGATCTCCACAAAAAAACCTGAAGACAAAGCGCTCACACACCTGAACCCATGTGTGTTTCTTTCCGAGGTCGGTGTTAATTTCTGCCCACTTGTTGATTACTTCCCTTACTTCAGACTGAGACATTAACGGTAGAGTGAGGTCAGACCGGGGGTGAAAACACATCACCTGACATGTACCATAAGCGGGTGCCGACTGAAACAGAGGCTCCGAGCTCTGTGCTAGAAATTAAAATCATGACTGTGTATATTCCATAAATACAACAACCCACAATGTGAGAGACCATGCAGCTAATCTTAACATGAAAAGAATTATCAAACTTTATACTCCTAATTTACTAATGTACATATTTATGGAGTGCATACTTATGATAATAAATATTGTTTAAATAAAATTAATGAATAACAACTATTTGATTTATTGCAGAATTAATTGACATGATTGATGTAAGTTTTTACGTGGTGAGGGTCCATCTTTAAGAAGTGCAGGGAAATCATTGTCAAACAAGAATGTGCCTTCGTAATTTGGATTTACCTGAAGAAAAAAACACAATAAATGTTAGAAACATTTTAAATAGGACAACAGAAAGAAGCTATAAATGGAACTGATAAATAAAATTAAATATGTATGAATATTTTTAAAAGCAAATTGAGATTTTAATATTTTGTTCAATATCAGAAAACTAATTATTATTTTTAATGCTGGTAAATGAAATTCGATAAAACGGACTAACAAACATTCATCTGTACCTCTATCAAATTATTATCAGAAGATATTACATGGCATTCAATTCATCTCAAAATCTTTACAAATTATCACTGACTTAATGATAACGTTAATATCAATGAGATTTATTCAATCCCACACACATTATAACAAGTAGAAGTGAACAGTTACTCTACTTTTCCGCTGGACCTTGTGTTTCCAGGACAAAGCGAGTTTTTGGGATCATAACGTGGGATCTTCTCCTCCTCCTGTTTCTCCACCTGTCCCTTCCAGGGCCTCTTCATGCGGTGAGGGGACACAGTTACCCACTCATCCATCAGAGGATTATATCGTACATGGGGGTGCTCTAAAGTTAAAAAAAAATTCAATGTAAATCTGAAATGTTTAATTTTTTAAAAAAGGACTGCATGCAGACAATTGGTGACTGACCTTGTTTATGTTTGGGGATACTTTAAAAACAACATCTGCTAATACTTAGAACTTGAAATACAGCATACAAACTCCTAACATTGAAATTGAGTAGATAAACACTTTAAAGCAAATGTGGGCGTTGCCCTTTCTCTACCCCAGGGGCATTGAATTTATTATCATTAAATCCAAAATTTTTCGCTTTATATTCAACATATGCCCTCATTGCACACTTCATGTATACATAAAGAATTTTTACTAAAAAGCTATATTTATCTTCAAACTTATTGACATATTTTGACTTTTGAAACAGCTGCAGTACCTCTCGATATCATCAGATAAATCTTACCGGCATTTCCCTTCTACACAAAGATAACCCTACCTTTAGGATCAAATGTAGACATTTCACTAAGTTAATAGATACAGTTTCGTTTCTGAATAAGTTAGATTCATCAAGCTTCCACAATCCAGGGCTGGGGGGTTCAGGTCCACAAGGGGGATACCTTGATGCCGAATTTCCTCTAATAGTCAAGTTCCGGTATCATTGCGCATGTGCAGCTTCCTATGTTTCAAAATGGCGGCAACCTATGCAACCAAGGGCACCGATGGTTGAAAACATGTATTTTTCAAGTTGTTCTGAAACATTTCAAAGAAAAATGTATCATGGCCTTTATAGTAGAGTGAAAGTTCGTGTGGAATTCCGAGTTATAGTATCAAATTGTTGTCAGTTATGTACAACAAACCCAAAAGTCGCTTAACTCTGACGAAAGAGGTATGCTCATGATCTTATTGTTTTGGGTACTGGTATGCGCATTATCTTGTGTTTGGTTTGCACATTAACATTCAGTTTTGAAATATTGTTTCTTATACATCTAGTTATATACCAGATATCTGAAATGTTTTAATTTCATTGTTTATTACATGGCATAGTCAGGTCCTGTACCATCGGCACAATTTCTTGATTTTAGGAAGCTAAATAACTTTTTTAGGCCTGAAGCTTTTTCATTGCTGGAAGCTATTTTGATTTTAATTATTATATTTTATCTTAACAAAAAGTTACATTGAGTGTTTGACTAGATTTATCATTTACTGCGCACTGTTCCTCAGAAAGTATTTTCAAGAAGGAGAATCGATGATGTCAAACCTTTTGATGTTTCCAGGTTATATGATTCTCAAATGAGTTATATGTACAAAGAAAGACAATTATGGTGAACAAAATAATGTGTTCAATTTCAAACCATACAATAAGAAGTAATCATACTCTAAAGGGCAGGGGAAAAAAATGTTTGTTTCTTGTTGTTCAACCTACTTGGACTCCAAGCTGCTGACATGGATTTTTTCTAAAAATCTAATTTCTGGAAAAACAATCATTTTTGGATCAGGATTCGTTTTTATTTCTAGCTTATGAATTAAACAAAATGACAGCTCCCAGTGGCATGGGAGCTAGCCCAGTTATGTGATTAACATTCAAAGAATGCAGTCATCACAATAAGAACTCAGGGATTACATCCTTTAGTAAATTGAGTTTTTCTTGGATATTTATGGTCAACAGCATGAAGCTGGACCTCCCTTTTTAAGGTTATATCCGGAAGACTTTTAAATGCCGAGAGTTTAAAGAATGTGTCAGCCATTGCTACTTATGTTTATGTCTTAGGTTTGACGTGGCCATAGCACAAACAGGTCTCAAATTCACATCCTCCTGGTTACTGAACTTCAACACTCTACCAAATACCAATGGTTTAGGGTCAGATTTCTTAACTTTTAGACACTGTAATATAGTCTATGCGAGATCAACTCTTGTTATTTAGTTCTTAGTTTATGGTCCATTTCTGGAAAGTTGCATAAACCAACCCCCTAAAATAAGATTGATTTAAAAAAAAAAACTACCTACCTGGAACTTTTTTGCCTTGGTAACAGGAAACAAACATATTTTTGAGCCTAATGTATGTATGCATCAGTACACAGTGTACTTTCAGTCAAACAATGACATTACTATTAGTCTTGTAACTTAAAAGCACCAGAAGTTCAAAGATAACAATTTAAGGTAGCAGTTAACTTGTCATTTTTCAAAATGTAACTTTTTGTGTAGTTTGAGAAAATGCAAATGCATATAGAAAAAATATAGTGATATATGATAAACTCATAATTGCTTAATCAAGATACACAGCCAAATCAAGAGATTGTGTTGCACCTGATAATTAAATGTCATCAATTGAGTTTAAAACTCTAAACTTCAGTCTTGTGTGTTGAGAAACAATAATGCACTTATGATTTACGACATCAGTATCGCTAGAATGTACTCAAATGCACTTCCATTTTTCTTGAAATTTGATCAGCAGTAATGTTGTGTTGATTGTAAATATAGAAACCACATGGCACATGCTTCATAATTAATTCATGCACTAATCCAATAAGACTGAAGTCCAGCAAATCTTGTATTTATCAATTACAGTCAAACCTTGTTATCTCGAACTCGATGGGACTGAGAAAAAACTTTGAGATATCCGAGGATTCGAAATATTGAGGGTAAAATACTATGTTAAAGAATAAGTGGTTGTGACTTCCGAATCACTTTGACACATCCGTGGTATTCGAGATACTGAAGTTCAACTGTAGATAAAAACTAGGTGATGTTAATCTGAACTTCATTCTTTTACAGCTCGGAGATTTACTGATATAATGTTTTTGTCGTGCTGTTTGGTGTTTAGTAAACAGAACGTGTTATAGTTTCTTCATAAGTAGCAAAAGTTTGTTATCATTTGTATATTATAGTCCGTTTAAACACACCTCTGTGGAATTTTAACATGGATATTAAAAGGTTAGGTAATACTGAATAGTTTTCATATTCTGCTAATTGTGACCATTCTGCATGTGCACTGTTTGAATATATATCTGATAAGTGATTTGAACCGCATGAAGTTTTGCTTTTAAAGATTAAATCATTGGCCAACTTGGGATAACAAATAACCAGAGAAAATTTTATTCAATTTACAAGGACATGTAGCAAAATAAACTACTGTAGTTTATTTTACGCACCAGGTTAATTAATAAATGGATAAGCAGGATTTTAATTTTTTATGATTCATGCATGTGTAGATAAAGTGTGCATTGTAGGGGTAGCTCATTAATACAGATTAGCTGTGTTTTATATCTTGCAGACTAACTCCACGCTTTCTTCACTACAAATTCTTCCTACACTTAGTAGTAAACAGCTCACAGCAAGCTCTGGGTACAGTCAACAAGTGAGTTCACTTTGTAGGTGGATTCAACAGGGGCCACATCTCAGGTGTATCACTAAAGGGGTTAAATATAGACATGTACAGTGTGGTAAAGAAGTAGGAGGGGGGGTATATTTTATATTGATTGAATCCACCTAAATCATTGTCTGTCTGTACTGTGTACCGATTGTGAGGTTTGTTCATTGTCTACTAACGCATTGTAATGTTTTGTGTCTGTTTTACAATGAAAATTTGATACATGTACCTTAATATTTCATACTGATTCACACATAATTACTTTTAACAGAAAGTTAATAGAATTACTGCAGAATTATTATAATCAACTCGTTCTCCTGAAGTCTGCTTATTTTGTATTGATTGATTGAATATTGTTTAACGTCTCGCTCGAGAATTTTTCACTCATATAGAGACATCACCATTGCCAGTGAAGGGCAGCAAAATCTAGGTCTATGCTCGGCACTTACAGCCTTTGAGCAGGGAGGGATCTTTATCGTGCTACACCGGCTGTGACACAGGGCCTTGGTTTTTGCAGTCTCTGAAGGACTGCCCCATTTAGTCGCCTCTTATATGACAAGCAAGGGGTACTGAGGATCTATTCTAAACCGTATTACCACAGGATGTACGTCAGTAGATATAATCAAAGAAATTTTTCACAATACTGAATAATCTGTATATAATTCATATATCTATTGTAAATCACTTGTAAAGTAGTTACTTGTGAAGTAAAAAGGATAAAAAATTGAAAACAGATTGAATTCTGGGATAGAAATGAATACCAAATAGAAAAATGACTTCATTTCTTCCAACTGAACAGCTTTTGTCACATCAGTCATTTGCCTTGTGCATCAAACTTGGCATTGGAGTCATAATGATTAAAACTTCATAATGCATGGCAGTTTAGTGGACAAGAAAATTTGCCTTCATGAAAATAAGTAAATATAACCTACAGTATCAGGGAATTATAGTTCTGTTTAACTTCAGTACTAAGGAAGAGCTCTTGGACTGTGCAGTGTCATAGTAAGCAGGATATTTTTTCACAGTTAAAGTATCTTTTAATCAATCACGTTTGATAGTACATGTACTTTCAAACTTTCAGCAGCTTTTTCAGAATTCAGATTATGCCTCATTATGAAATGTAAATATGCTGTATAATTGAAGTGAAAGAGACCATGAACATGCACATCTAGGTGACCTACACTAATTCTGAAATGATCCATCACATAGGTACAATGTCAGTATTGGAGAGAAACGGTCCATGACCTTCAGTTCTTGTACGTTCAGATTTCTATACAGATTTTAGAAACCACATTAATTGTGGTAATTTGATTTAAAGCCCTGTGTTAGCCCTCAGAAAAGCCAAGAGATAAACAGAATTAAATATTCAAAGATGTGTTAATATCAACAAGGCGGACTGTGTAATTTCTCTGAATGTAAAACATGTAATGAATTTCTATAAGGTTATACAAATTGTATTAAATCAGTGAAACATGTCTGACATCTATAAAACAGATCTGCAGGAATCTGTTTAACGCTTCTATATTATACAGAAGATATACTGCGTTCTTCTGAAGGTTGAAAAATGAAATGACAGACTCTCAGCTGAGATAAATTCATAGGAAGTCAATGCTATTCCTTTAGCAATGGATTACAACAAACTTGTTAGAGGTGTCCCTTTGAGAACATTTGAGCTGCCTGTAAATGTTTTGATATTTGAATTCAAGTGATTTACTGTGTTATTGTCACTCTGCATGAAAGTTAGATGGATGTGAGCTTGCCGTGTTTGTGCTTGTGTCACTGTGTGAATGTCGGAAATTTAATTTAACTTGTTTCCGAATACTTTTGTGTATCAAGCAAGTCTCTTAATTATGTGATACTAGTAGTATGTTATGGAAATTGTAACACATTAATGAAAATCCAGTTATATTATTTTAAAAAATCCGAACAGAATCAAATATATATAGTTATGTATGTGGCTGTCATGATTTCATAATTAACGTTGTTAGTAATTTTTTTATTTTCATTTTAAATTACTAAATTTCAGCTCGTTGAGAAGTCTGTTCAGCCCCAAGAACAAGTTGTCTTCCGTCCCACCCAGATCCCAAACAACGACACAATGATGAAACGTTACCCTCAAGGTCCGCCCGACTTCACACTTAACCATATTGCAGGTAACGGGGTGCACTATTAGTACACAAAGGTCACTCTCTCTGCAGTAATGTTCAGTCCTTCTGGTACTTATAGAGTTATCCTATCAATACAGGACTTTTTTACAGCCAGGTTTATAATATAACTGAAAATTCAGCAAACTAAAATCCCCAGTTACAAATCACGTCTCTTTCACTAAATTTCCCCAGATTCTGTAAAAAATTTGCGAAAAATCATTATACCATTGAATACAATAAGTCTTGATGAGTTGATTTTGTGAAATTTTCAGTTCTCTTTCAAATGTGTTGCCATTGGCTGCATGTAACTATGAAAAAGGTGAAAATAGTCTTGTGGTAAAATATTACACTACAGTTTGTAAATCTCGAAGGACTGATGCATTTCTGTATAGACAATATATACTGTGCCTCACTTACTTATATGTACAATTGTACCTGTATTGATGTTGTAAAGAACACAGACTGTGCATGATATGAGACTATTCTGGACCCTTAAATTGACTTTCTGTTTGTTTTTGGTTTTTTTGGTGTTTTTTGTTTTAATTTGATGAGAAGTGTATACACTGCTTTCCAAACTATTTATAGAAAAGATCTGGGGATCCTAAGCTACAAACTCATAAATGACTGTCTATTCTAGATTTTTTGACTTTTGATGAAAAAGATCAAAATTTGGTACCCTCTATGTTTTCAGCAAGCATAGAAGAAGACAATGATTAATAAATGATAAAAAATAAGTCTCGAAATGTTGATTGAAATATAAAAGCCTTGACAATAATATTTCAAAACAGACCTTGGAGGTTATCCTGCAACATAAACAAAAATGCAATCATTATTAATCTGTTAGAATTAATTCTAGGGTAGGGATAAAATTTAGTGGTGGTTGGGTTACCAGAAACAGAATAACTTTTATTTTACGTCTTAATAAACATGCCCAATTTACCACAATAACGTACATGATGCATAAACTGCCTTTAACATGATGGATAAATGGACAATTTCCTTTGTACTACATGTCAGCTCTGTGTTGTTATTTTCCTTTTGTGTTTTGCTATTTTTACAGTATGAGTTACAGAGGTAGGTAACGATGTGGGAAGCTCACCCCCCTAAAGACTAATGAAGCACGACTGAAAATGGCTTTTTTTTTTAATCACCAAAGTTCATCTCTTCCTCAGCAGATAACCACTACACTAATGTCTCTCATAAAGTGTAACAGATCATGTACAGATTGTATGTATACCTAAGAGATAAAGATCAAACAATGTTATCCAGAACTCCAGGGGTTGGAGTTAAAGGAATGTTATCCAGAACTCCAGTGGGTGGAGTTAAAGGAATGTTATCCAGAACTCCAGGGGGTGGAGTTAAAGGAATGTTATCCAGAACTCCAGGGGGGTGGAGTTAAAGGGATGTGGCACTCATGAAATGTTATCCAGAACTCTAGGGGTTGGAGTTAAAGGGATGTGGCAATCAGCACATGTTATCCAGAACCCCAGGGGGTGGAGTTAAAGGGATGTGGCAATCAGCACATGTTATCCAGAACCCCAGGGGGTGGAGTTAAAGGGATGTGGCAATCATCACATGTTATCCAGAACCCCAGGGGGTGGAGTTAAAGGGATGTGGCAATCATCACATGTTATTCAGAACCCCAGGGGGTGGAGTTAAAGGGATGTGGCAATCATCACATGTTATTCAGAACCCCAGGGGGTGGAGTTAAAGGGATGTGGCAATCATCACATGTTATCCAGAACTCCAGGAGGTGGAGTTATAGGGATGTGGCAATCATCACATGTTATTCAGAACCCCAGGGGGTGGAGTTAAAGGGATGTTATCCAGAACCCCAGGGGGTGGAGTTAAAGGGATGTGGCAATCATCACATGTTATCCAGAACCCCAGGGGGTGGAGTTAAAGGGATGTGGCAATCATCACATGTTATTCAGAACCCCAGGGGGTGGAGTTAAAGGGATGTGACAATCATCACATGTTATTCAGAACCCCAGGGGGTGGAGTTAAAGGGATGTTATCCAGAACCCCAGGGGGTGGAGTTAAAGGGATGTGGCAATCATCACATGTTATTCAGAACCCCAGGAGGTGGAGTTATAGGGATGTGGCAATCATCACATGTTATTCAGAACCCCAGGGGGTGGAGTTAAAGGGATGTTATCCAGAACCTCAGGGGGTGGAGTTAAAGGGATGTGGCAATCATCACATGTTATTCAGAACCCCAGGAGGTGGAGTTATAGGGATGTGGCAATCATCACATGTTATTCAGAACCCCAGGGGGTGGAGTTAAAGGGATGTTATCCAGAACCCCAGGGGGTGGAGTTAAAGGGATGTGGCAATCATCACATGTTATTCAGAACCCCAGGAGGTGGAGTTATAGGGATGTGGCAATCATCACATGTTATTCAGAACCCCAGGGGGTGGAGTTAAAGGGATGTTATCCAGAACCCCAGGGGGTGGAGTTAAAGGGATGTGGCAATCATCACATGTTATTCAGAACCCCAGGAGGTGGAGTTATAGGGATGTGGCAATCATCACATGTTATTCAGAACCCCAGGGGGTGGAGTTAAAGGGATGTGACAGTCATCACACTGATTTTGAAAAAAAATGTCAAATTGTTTGCCATTAAACTATTATCACCAGCATATGGTGTTTATGTCTCTCAACTGATTTGATACATGAGAGCATGTTCTGGGTATGATCAATTCTAAATCGAGGCAGGCTACTAACAAATAAGTTGATGTTACAGGGTTTCAACAGTCTCATTCAAATCAGGTTTTTGCCAATTCGATGGTTGTTAATATGATCAAATATAAGCTATCACTGTGTTGAATGTTGTCTGACGTGTTTTATACCAAATGTTAGGCCATTTTTTGCATACTGATTTTGACTACAGATTACTCTGTTTACCGGACCAAGATGTAAGGCTAATGACTGATGGGTGTGACCAGTCAATAGGGGATGCTTACTCTTCCTAGACACCTAATCCCATCTGTGGTGTGTCTAGGGGTCCATGTTTGTCCTTCTTTTAATTTTGTAGTCTTTATAGGATTCATGAGATTGATCATTGTTCGTTGTTTTCACTTGTTCACAATGGTGACAGAAGTTTTGCCCCTGCTCAACCCCACCAGGGCAGGGCAGGGCTTATCCTTGGACATATTAGGGCTTCAAATCAGCAATCTGAACAAGAATTTTGTATGGCAGAGTGAGGAGTTTTTAATTTTATTTGTATTGCAGAGTGAAGATTGTGCTACCATTTTAAATCTAGCATGATAAAAGTTTGGTCACCCATTAACCTCATTAAAAAGATCCAATCTGATTTGTATTGTTCCAGCACAGCATATATTCCCCAAGATATAGGCCCTTAATGTCAGCTTATTACAAATCTTTTTAGCCAGGATCCATAATAAGGATTAAAAGGTTTTAATGATTATTATGCTCTCACTCTTACTCAAATTAAAATTGTGTACCTGTTTTTAATCAAAGTACATTGTAAAGAAGGACTTAAAACATTAATTAATTAAATTTGGTAAGAAAGTGTTACACTTGCACCGTCTGGCTTTTTGTGTGCTGAAATGATGGGGGATTATCGCACGATGGGAAGGCAGTTTTATTTTCCCCGGACCTTTCGCTCAGCACCTGCTGGTGAGTTTGGATCAAGTTTGGCTTGTGAAATTTTATGAATATTTTGAGGGAAATATTTTTTACTATGTTTGGGGGGTGGTTACTGTGTACTGTTTTAGAACTTATAATGTGAAAACTTTAAAGTGAAAAAAAAATCAAAAAGATATTACTCTATAAAAATTTTTTTTTAAAAAGAAAGAGATGTATCTAAAATCTTAAATCCTAGATATTCCTAAGTTTAAAAAAGTCCTGTATAGCTCAGGGTCTTGAACTTATTTTTAGCAGTGGCAAGATCTAGGTTTTCTGAATACCAGCTTGAATGTTACATGATCATCATCTTTCTCTGTGTGAAGGCTTGAGTTCCTTGTAATAGTAGCCATTTTTGCAGGCCTATGTTAAGGGGAGACTATTGCTGACCCCCTGGGGCTGATCAAGATGGGGACCGCTCTGTCATCAGGTGGGTCAAGGTGTAATCTGCCTCCACACTTATGAAGCTATATAGTTCCTTTCTCGACTCTAAAGTAGGTCAGACAGCCCCCCCCCCTTTTTTTTTTTACACACACTTCCTGTAACCACATTGTCATAGTGTCTCTTGACATATCACTTGTGATGCTACAGTACTAGTACCAGTACAGAACATACTAGTGAAGTACTGTGTATTTTAGTACAGTACTGTGCATACCAACTCAGTAATGTTTATATCAGTGTCAGTGCTGTTTGTACTAGTGTCAGTACTGTTTGTACTAGTGTCAGTACTGTTTGTACCAGTGTCAGTACTGTTTGTACTAGTGCCAGTACTGTTTGTACTGGTACACACAGTACTAAATCTAATTAAAATTAGCTGTTTTGAATCCGCTTCTTGAGAAGCGTTAGCAGATTCAAAACAGCTAATTTTAATTAGATTTAGTACTGTTTGTACTTGTACAGTACTTTGTGAACCAGTAACATGTAATTGCTATGACTATCACATTCCAATCTATTCAGAAGAGTACCACACCTCTCAATGCTGCATTTATAAAGTTCCTCTGTAAGAGTTATTCCAGGGGATCTTGATTAATAATTAATCAGAGAGGTTTTATCATTGTTTAATTCAGCATTGTGGTTCGTCATTTTAGCTCACTTTCTGAAGATTTCTGCAGAATTCTAAAGAAAACAAATCATAAATCCAGGGTTATTGATAAAGCACGGATCGGGGCTGACTTTGAAAGGGATAAGCTGGTTCCCCATTGATAGCTGTGTCCCGGCCCCTGACAGTGTGATCAAATGTCAATCACAGAATAAACAGTTATTAAAGTTTACAACGGACATTTAAAGAGGACAGCAGATGTCAGAGCACACAGGTGTATAGAAATTGACGAGATACTCAGTGTAAACTCCCAATGAGAGGTTTTGGTGTGATTACCTGTAAAAGTGGGATATATTCAACATTTCAGTTTAATGGTTTAGTGATGCACTTTGGGCAAGATCATCTGGATGTGTGGGTTTTTTTCTTTAAGTGTGTGAATCAGTGATGTTATATTGAGAATTATAGTTAACAGACAAGTTTTATAGAATGAGGTTTCAGGATGGAGGGAAAATCTTGAAATTCTTTTTGTGAGTTGATATCACTCCTCAAAAAATCGTAATCATTAGATTGAATTTTTCTTTCATAAATTTATTGATACTTTATGCATTACCTGTATGTGTGTACATTCTGTGGACTTTTTCAATGCTTTTGAAGTTGAGTGAGATTGCTTGCTTAAGAGTTGATTAAATCCAGCATATTTTGCATCTATAATTTAATGTTGAATTTCACTTCGATGATATGAGTCTCATGAGAGAGGGAAGTTTTAGTTGATTAAATACATAGAAAGAAATTACAGGATTGAAATTAATAGAAATAGGTTTCTATAACAGAAAGCAGTAAGACCCGAGTTTTCTTTTCATCAGATTAATCTGTGGTTTCTGAGATGGTTGGTATTTCTTTGTTAGAGGTATTGATATTTCATATTGATAACATATTCATCATTATCCTTTAACTTGAGCAGATAGTGTATTCCAGCCAATCAATATTTCTTACATACATTTTACGTATATCATAGAAATGTTCCGTTTAAAGGTCACTTTATCCTCCGGGGTGGACGGACATTTTTACAAAGCTTTGTTTTCTTTGATTCTCAATCAGATTTAAGACTTACACCAGTGCTTCATTGTTGTGATTAGAAACAATTTTTTCCAAATGCTTCCTATTGATTTTAAACAAATTACAATAGGAGTTTGTATTTCTTGCTCTGCATTGAGATCTCAATAATAGAGAGATTTTCTACTCTTTAATGGAGGATATAGAAGTTTAGCAGGGGAATATTTAGTCTGCATAGGTTAATTCTTAAAGGGAATCTGTCGTACTTTCAGAGTTCTGCGGTTTTTTAAATCATGAGTTATGGTGTTTGACATCAACACATTCAGGATACCAATTTCAGTCGTGGAATTCTGTAATTGGAGATTGGAATATTTAGATTAATGTTTCTGCTGGAATAATTAAGTATGTTTCGGTGTCTTATGTCATCTGTTGAACTGGGATTTAAATAAATATTTAATAGGGAAATGGAGCTAAGCAATTTCATTTGAATTGGTCAGAATGAGGAATATGGAGGTGTTCAGCTCAGTTGAAAGTGTGAAGGATGCCACATTCTGCTCAGAAATATTGGAACTGAAGGACTCACCTTACTATTAATTTCTAATGAAGTTAACTATGGGGCATTCTGATTTACAATGTTTTATTTTTATTCCATGAATGTCGTTTTCATCTGATTCCGAACATTATGTTACATTTGGATATGTTTTGAGCAACACATCGGATGACATTCTGAGAAGACGGATGACATTTGATGAGTCATGTGACATAACAAGACATAATTAACAAATTGTGTAACAATCTGGCAAGCTATTTGATGCAATTCTGAGTTATTTGATGGATCTTATGCCAGACAGTGAGATATATTTAATGAATCATCGACATTCTGAGATATTTACATAGTTATTTGATGGATCTTATGCCAGACAGTGAGATATATATTTGATGAGTATCAATGAGATATTTACTGACCCATACATAGGACAATAGATGTAAGCGTGAGACACTGCGAGATAAATTTGATGAGTATTGATGAGATATTTACTGAGCCGTGAAACATGATGAGATATAAGCGTGAGACACTGTGAGATATATTTGATGATTATTGATGAGATATTTACTGAGCCGTGAAACATGATGCGATATAAGCGTGAGACACTGTGAGATATATTTGATGAGATATTTACTGAGCCGTGAAACATGATGCGATATAAGCGTGAGAGATCAAAGTCGAGCTCCAGTGTGATTCCACTTAGTTATGAAGTAATTTGGTTGCAGCAGCCATCCAGACTTAGTGGAGGTAAATCCCCATCCCCTCCTGCCCAATTCTAGCTTATTGACCTTATTTTTTAATCTCACCCTCACCCCCAACCCCTCATTGACCCATCGTTTCAGGTTGGGTTTTTTAAGGGGGAGGTAGAAGGAACATTTTTTATGATTTTTTAACAAAAGTAATGGTATTACTACATAATTATTGAGGCTTGATAAGTTTTACACCTGAGTATGAGTTTTATGAAATTCACATGCTTATCTCGGGGTCAGTATACTGGAAACTGGCTGAGAATGGAATTGTTATGTCCTCTGGAATGTTCTGTAGTTGCCTCTTATCCACCCCAGGAACACATTCAGGCCTAGAGGAATATTTAACCCAATGTAGCACTGATTATTTCTCTGTGCCACAGACATCAGTCTGACAGATTGGAAAAATCCCCAGTCATAATTGTGATACATACGAAATATCATAATCCCAGAAAACTCCAAATCCACTGTTTCTCAAAGCTGCTGATGAAGAGTTGAACCAGAGTTACTTCCCTTTATCATTTTTTTTTTATCATGTAACTAATTGTCATGATCGTGGGTTGATAATCTGCCAATTTTTGGAAATTAATAATAAGCATTTTATCATTAAACTGATAAATTCTCTCCTGTAAAAATGGTTCAGGGGCATATCATATATTCAACTAATTTAGTTGTTTTTTATTTTATCTTTTTAGTAATTTTTAGGCAGTGTGTTTTCTGTATTGTCAATGCACCCTCACAAACTCTCACCTGGTGCAGGATGGGTATGTAGTCAGTGGTGAAGGGTCTGTATTTTTTCGATTTCAGAAAAAATTCCGATTCACTATAGAGCTAACAAAAAGCCCATAGTGCCAGCACCTGCCTGCGCTCACGATTATAGCACCCCAGATATCATTCAGGACACGGAGGAGAGCGGCCGAAATTCACGCTCTAGCGCAAACTTGTCCCCAAAGACGCAAAAAGCCCCTGCTTTCTTGCCAGGTTTGTGGAGGTTTGCTTTTTGCAGTGTAAATTTTTCACATTTGTTTTCTTTATGTAAATTTGAGTCGTCCGTGTGACATTTGAGTAGTAATTGTGTAATTTTGCACGAGCTTACACCTTTAACTGCTGATGATTGTAAACTTTCGTTATGTATACAAGAAAATCTGTGTTTGTTTTGTTCTATGTGTAATTTGTGTATTTATTTAGCTATACCACTGTTCGTATAATTATATTCTGATCTTAACATTTCTATCATTAGCAAAAAAAAATGTTGATATCATAGATTGCTTATAATGATCTTCCTTCTCTGAAAACTGATTTATCTTTTTAGAGGGTTATTTTGAATTTTCAGGTAATTATATTTTGGTCACCTTTTACCTACCTTCATGGACTGAAAGCACCGTGTTTGTTGAAAATTTGCCATTCTTAAAGCAATACTAGCTGTCGTTTTGGTGTCAAAAATTTTTGTTGCAAAATTGTGATTTATAATTACTGACAGAAAGAAATAAGGTTTACAAACTTTTGTTATCAATATTTAAATCTGAAAATAAAGTTGTTTTTATTTAAATTCAAATTTTGATGATGAATTTTTGTATTGTGTATCTTTAACGATCTTGTTTTAAACCTGTGCTGTGTTCTGTCATTATACCTTTATGAGAGGACTGTTTTTGGGTGGATGGAGAGGTTTGAAGTGGTCTAATCTTGTCTGATATTCACCATTTAATCTCGTAGGAGACAGAATCTGATAGAAACGCCAGTCAGCGTGTTGACTTACGGATAGGTGGAAGATTTAACTCTCGTATCACATTAAGCGTATATACTTGTTGCTAAGATTACCAGAGATATTCTCTCACTTAACTTGCACAGTAAAGTTATAAAACTTACATGATATATCGATTTTTGTTTAGTTTGTCACATAAAAAAAAAAACCCACTTGGAATTTTATGCTGACAAAAAAAAATTGCACAGAATAGGTTATATAATTTTTTTTTCCCACATTATCAGTACTTTTGATGTACTTTACAAGTTTAACTAATTTGTACGCATGCATGATCTGTAATGTTTGTTTTGGAGGAGTTGGTAAATATAATTCATTACTATAGGGAGGTTAGAGTGGAACTAGAATTTAAAATCCTAAAGTATATTTTGATAAGCTTAGTCAGGAAGATTATCACCTCAGAAATAGGCAGATTATAGAAGCAATGTCATGTAACGTGGAATTAAATCTTGCCAAATCAGCACTCCGTGTATATTGTAGTAAGAAAGAGAATTTTACGCAGTCTTATCATCCTTAACTATTATACAACAATTCATTAAGTGCAAGGAAAACGTTTCTTAATCAACCTATATATGGGTATAATGTTCTTTGATATTGCCCAATGTCCAATGCATAGAACATTTACCTTTTTGAGGTCTTTGTCCCAGACAAAGAACCATTCCACTAGATCATCTCTGTCCCCAGTAAAGTGACCGGTCTACTGGGCCTGTGATATTGCCCTCTGTCCCCCAGTAAAGTGACCAGTAACTGGGCCTGTGATATTGCCCTCTGTCCCCAGTAAAGTGACCAGTAACTGGGACTGTGATATTGCCCTCTGCCCCCAGTAAAGTGACCGGTCTACTGGGCCTGTGATATTGCCCTCTGTCCCCAGTAAAGTGACCAGTAACTAGGACTGTGATATTGCCCTTGTTGCCAAAGTGTTAATATTAGGTTTGTGATATTGCCCTCAGTCTTAGGTATTTAGCTGTCCCATTTTATGCTTAATTTCAATTAATTAAAATAAAGACATGTTTAATTTTTAAAAGAATTGCTCATGACTGATGGTGTTTGGTTAACATTAACATTATGCTTTATATGATATATATGTGTATTTATTATATATATGTTATCCCCTGCATTAGGACTTTGATGTTTTATTAAGTTTGATATACTTTCAGGAGATAGAGTAATATTTGCTGAATCGCCCTCTGCCCCAGGCATTCCTGTTGTTTACAGAACTCCAGAGGAGAGATCCTCCAACCCAGACAGACTCAACCTAGACAGGTATAATTAGTGTTAATTAGTGTTAATTAAACAAAGGACGGACTCAATCTAGACGTGTATAATTAGTGTTAATTAAACAAAGTACAAACTCATCTTAGACAGGTATAATTAATGTTATTTAAACAAAGGACAGGCTCAACCTAGACAGGTATAATTAGTATAATTAGTGTTAATTAAACAAAAGATAGACTCAACCTAGACAGGTATAATTAGTATAATTAGTGTTAATTAGACAAATGACGGATTCAATCTAGACAGGTATAATTAGTATAATTAGTGTTAATTAAACAAAAGATAGACTCAACCTAGACAGGTATAATTAGTATAATTAGCGTTAATTAAACAAAGGACAGGCTCGACCTAGACAGGTATAATTAGTGTTAATTAAACAAATGACAGGTTCAACCTAGACAGATATAACAAAGGACAGTCGTTAAAAAAACAACTACCATTTGTGGAAAAAAAGGATGTACACTCAGAAAGAAGTTATCATCTACTGATTTTTTTTGTTACCTCTTCTCAGATCAAAATTTGTCATCTGCAAACTTTTCACATTTTCGATTTCTCGAAAATCATTGGACCAATTTCAAATGAACATGGCACATAGCATCCTTGGGTATAGAGGATTCAAGTTTAGTAAAAATCGGGTACATTTTTTTTTATGCCCCTGTTATTGTCTGACTGTCTAACTTTAACCTTGGCCATAATGTCTGAATGGATTTTGATAAGGCTTTCATATCCTAAAACTTTAAGCTGACATTTCATTTGGTCTGTTTTCTTTTGTTTGATTTTATCAGGTTTTGATTTTGTTTCCAGGTACACATGTTGTCGTTTTAATTCAGAGCGTTGTCAGATTGACATTGATTCAGAGTGTTGGCAGATTGTTGTTGTTGATACAGACTGTTGGCAGATTGCTGTTGTTGATTCAGACTGTTGGCAGATTGTTGTTGTTGATTCAGAGCATTGGCAGATTGTTGTTGTTGATTCAGAACATTGGCAGATTGCTGTTGTTGATTCAGACTGTTGGCAGATTGTGTTGTTGATTCAGAGCATTGGCAGATTGTTGTTGTTGATTCAGACTTTTGGCAGATTGATGTTGATTCAGAGCATTGGCAAATTGCTGTGTTCATACAGATGGTTGGCAGATTGTTGTTGTTGATACAGACTGTTGGCAGATTGTTGTTGATACAGATGGTTGGCAGATTGCTGTTGTTGATTCAGACTTTTGGCAGATTGATGTTGATTCAGAACATTGGCAGATTGCTGTGTTGATACAGATGGTTGGCAGATTGTTGTTAATACAGACTGTTAGCAGATTGTTGTTGTTGATACAGACTGTTGGCAGATTGTTGTTAAGTCAGACTGTTGGCAGATAGGTGTTGGGAGACTTTAATATAGTTCTTCCTGTTTTGTACTCTGCTATCTGTCTGACCAATTGCTTGTGTTTTATTTCAGACGGAAACTGTCAGTATGTCCAATTTTGGAGGGCGAGGACCAGTTAAGACTGTTGAACTACCAGCACAACATGATCACCAAAATCCAGCATCTGAGCTCATTAAAACGACTCATTTTTCTGGATTTATACGACAATCAGATCGAGGAAATATCTGGACTCAGCTCACTAAAATCTCTCCGAGTGTTAATGTTGGGCAAAAACAGGTGTGGTATTATCACAGATTACATTCTTTAAGTGTTAATGTTGGGCAAAAATAGGTGTGGTATTATCATGCTGATATCATGATACTGTACATGTCATTTTATTCGCGAGATCATTCTTCACTCAAAATTTAATGAGACTAACCATATGCTAAAATTTAGTTCTTGTTGATAAACTCTTACACATAGAAGTCTTCAGCAAGAAATAATGTTTTACGAAAGTTGTGTCTCATTAACAAATACATCATAGTATCTATATGAAAATAAGGTCTCGCGGAATTAAAGTAATTTACAGTAGTAACAATGAGCTCTACAGAATAATCATTGTATTTGAAAATTTGGGGCATTGTATAGAAATAGATTACATGTGCTGTATTCACCTCAAAATGTGCTGCTGAAATTTTCATTGGAATTCGGGAAATTAATTACCATGATGGCAAAGTTGAGATCATTTTTCGTTTTGCCCATTCATGTGATCACTGAGACATCTTTGGTCATGTCCATCTTCTGTCTCCTCTCTGTCCCATTTTTGTGTTCAGCTCATATATTCGTACTGAATCATGGTAAAAACTTGACAACTATATCCAAAATATTTTTACTTTGAACTTAATTATGGGCTTGACCTCCCATATCATATGTATATGTGCCTCATAGCATCTAATCTCATAAAATTCATTGTTATCAAATGATTAACTTATTTGTGAATGAAATATAGAAGATTTTTCATCATTAAATTTCATGAACATATATATTTTTAGGTCACCTGAGGAAACTTAGGTGACCTATTGCAATTGGTTGTCGTCTGTCATCGAGCGTCATGCGTTATCAATTGAACATTTTTAATTTCTTCCTGATAACTACCAGTCCAATTCAAATTTGGTATGAAGCATCTTTGGAACAAGGGGGACATAAATTGTAGATTTCAAGACTCCAGCACCCCTGGGGCCTTAGGGGTGGGGCAAAAACTGCCCAAAATCGACCAATTTTCAAAATTCTTCTTCTCAAGAGCCGCACATGTCTAAGAAAAACTAAATACATGGTGACGTAGAGCAGGAAAGCCTCTACCAAAATTATAAATTTCATGATTCCTGGGGTAGGGGTTCCAACGCTAGGGAGTGGCCAAACTTGGTATATAGTGTTTATGTGTAAAACACTTAAATAACATCTTCTTTAGTGCTATTGATACTAAATTTAAAGTAAATAGTTATTTAGAAAGAGCAGGTAGTCCTATACCAAATTTGTAAATTTGATGATCCCAGGGGTAAGGGTTTTGGTATCAGGGTGGGGCCAAAATAGTCAGTTATTAAATATGTAAACAATAGACATTTTTAACTTCTTCTTGATAACTACCTTTCTAATTCTTTTCAAATTTGATATGAAGCATCTTTGGAACAGGGGGATATAAATTTTAAATTTCAGGATTCCTTCACCCCTGGGGCCTTAGGAGCGGGGCAAAAACTGCCCAAAATTGACAAATTTTCAAAAATCTTATCTAGAACCTCACATGTTTAAGAAAAACTAAATGCATAGTTATGTAGAGCAGGAAGGCTTCTACCAAAATTGTAAATTTCATGATCCCTAGGGTAGGGGTTCTGACCCCAGGGAGGGGCCATACTTACTAAATATAGATATTTAGAAAGAGCAGGTAGTCTTTTACCAAAATTGTAAATTTGATGATCCCCACAGTAGGGGTTTTGACCCCAGGGTAGGGCCAAACATAGTATATAGTATTTATGTGTAAGTTTGCTGATACTGTATAAAATCTAAATGCATTCTTAGGAATAGCAGAAAAGGATGTACAAAAAATGTTGAATTTCATAACCCTAGTTATAACTTTAGGATGAGTCCAAATTAGTCATATCTTTTGATGTTTTAATGTTAATACACCTATTATATTATGTAAAGCCTTTCATCAGTGTATACACTTTGAGGGCAGTGAAGTTTTAAGAACACATCTTTTTTACACTGTTGGTGAACATTAGAATTTAGCTTAGATATTCAGAACAGAAAATTTTTTCTAGATTTCATAGCGCTTGGGATTAGTGATTCTTTTTCACTAGTATTCAGGTAACCGATAAGGCCTGTGGGCCTCTTGTAATGGTAAAAGCATGACAACTATACTCAAATAGTTTGACCTTGACCTTTATGTGACCCGAACTTTACATTTTTTTTACTACGTTTAACTCACCTGTTAATGAACTATAGAAAATTTCTTCATTTAACTTCATACAGATATATTTTTGTAAGAGCATGATAACAATGTCCTGTTTTTTTAACTTTACTTTTGACAGATAATTTCTTCATCAAACGTCACACAAAGATGTGTTTTTTGAAGTGTGACAATGTGCTCGATATGAACTTGGGCTCACATTTCTAAAGTTTTCAGTTAACAAATTTATGACGAACATGTGAGCCTTCATGAAACATCAGTCACACAGTCCCTTTTGCAAGAACCTTACAATTTTCTCTATGACCTTGACCTCACATTTCTGGATTCTGTGTACTAATAAATAATTTTTGAAGAAAAGTGTCCGATGGACAATTTTTAATTTTGAAGGTATTCAATCCATATGTTCTAAAATGCTAATTGGATAACAAATATGCATGGAATATATACTTTTCAATCAGTATAGTTTATGATAATACACGAAGTATGAAAAAAAATATAGAAATTTGAAAATAACAATGATGAAAGAAGTTATTGTATTTCAGTATTAATAAACTTGCTAAAGGGAGGCTACTTGAATTAGTAAGATTGATAATAGTTACTGTATGCATCTCAATTTATAGATGATATTGATGACAAACTTTTTTCAATTTTGTTGTAGAATAAAGAAGATAGAGAACTTGGATACTCTGACAAAACTTGATGTGTTAGATTTACACGGGAATCAGGTATGAATTGAGTGATTCTAGTGAGATTCAGTCACTAGGCGGGGATATGATATCAATTGTACCTGTAATGAAGGGAGAGAAACCAATAAATACCTAGTTCACAAGGACTCTTTCATGTGATGTTGCAGACAGTACAAGTTTTGTTTGACTTGCAGGCAGTGTCTGTAGCTCACCTTAGCTAAAATCTCAATTGAGTTTTTCTGAGAGAAGTCATCTCTTATTTGTATGTTGTCTGTCATAAATGTAATCAGTTCACAGTTTTGACTTCTCAAGTACTACTGGGCCAATTTCAGCCAAACTTGCCATAAAGTATCATTAGATAAAGGGATATAAGGTTATTTACATGAAGGGTCATTTCCCCACCAAAGGGAGATAATTAAGAAATAGTGAAGATAGGATGGGGTGTTAAACAAAATCTTGACAAGAATCTCTGAACCAAAGAATTCAAAAATGAAAGCTTCTTCATATTATGAAGATTCAAGTTCTTTTAAATCATAATCCTCTCAAAAACTACAAGGGTATGATCTGTCATATTGATCTGCAAGCATCCTCATGTAGTGCAGGCTCATGTTTATTCATAGCATGATCCACATTACAACAGCTTTAAAATTTTACATAGGAATATTTGGGAATATTGAAAGAAAAAAATCCTCCCAAGAACCAGAAAAGTACAATTTGTCATATGCAGGCATCTTTATATAGAATACACTGTAGGTTAAAGTTTGTTTACAGCATTACCTTTAGAGCCAGAACAGGTCCATTTTGTGCAGATTGTCATAAAGATATGTGCACCCCCCATGTATTGTAGGTTTAGGTTTGTTCACACACGGGTAGGAACAAAATGGGGTATGAAAGTTTTATAAGCTGAAAATGTGACTAGTTAGGTAAAAGATTTGGTCCATGGGCTACTGTATACCTATATCAGATTATGAAATTAAGGTTGATTTGAAATAAAGATGTTCTATAGAACTATGTGATTTAAATTTTGTAGATTTCACTGATAGAGAACCTGAACCATTTATCTGAACTCCGCGTGTTGAACCTGGCTGGTAACCAGATAGTAAACGTGGACAATCTGATGGGGATGGACAGTCTGGCGGAGTTAAATCTGAGACGAAACCGGATCAAGACAGTGGTGAGTGGACTTTAATTTAGTCTGGAATATGTATTGCTAGATTCAAGGAAAGTTTGGATCTTTGCTTGTTAGCTGTTGTGTGTCTCTTTCCAATTTAATTCTTTACTGAGAGAGAGAGAGAGAGAGAGAGAAAGAGAGAGAGAGAGAGAGAGAGAGAGAGAGAGAGAGAGAGAGAGAGAGAGAGAAAACAGCTAACTTTGATTCTAACCAGATCAACCATGTATAATGATGTAAAGTAAATTACTTTTTTCCCTTTTCCCTCACACTGAGGAGATTACCTCCTTTAACCTGCACTGAGACTAGCTATAAAGACTGATTACCTCCCTTAACCTGTACAGAGACTAGTTATAAAGACTGATTATCACCCTTAACCTGTACAGAGACTGGTTATAAAGACTGATTATCTCCCTTAACCTGTACAGAGACTAGTTATAAAGACTGATTACCTCCCTTAACCTGTACAGAGACTAGCTATGATTACCTCCCTTAACCTGTACAGAGACTGATTACCTCCCTTAACCTGTACAGGGACTGATTACCTCCCTTAGTCTGTACAGAGACTAGCTGTGATTACCTTCCTTAGTCTGTACAGAGACTGATTACCTTCCTTAGTCTGTACAGAGACTAGCTGTGATTACCTCCCTTAAATCAAATAAATATAACTTGCAGCTGGGGACATGAATTCTGTAAATTTGTCATGTGTTAAATCAAGTCATGATCAGTACAATATTTAAAAAGATTTAGATGAGAAATTTTATCAAAAATTTTAAATGCAGCTTGGAAGAATGTAATTGTGAAATTTTCTACCACAGAATGGTCAGAGTGTATAGCGTTGTTCTGTGTTACATTTCCACCACTGCCATTTAATGTTTTTGTAGTGGTATGAAAGATTTACAGAACAAGTTCACATTCGGATTTATCTCATTCAGCAGTTATTACAGTTCTTAGAATTACAATATGCTATTCTTAGTCAACCCGTCTTTTTTTCACCAAACCATTTTTTTTTCACCACAGGTGAAAAGGACTCTCTGAGCTGTTGAAGTTAAATAGTATAGTGTGAACTCTGTATGATTTTCTGGAGACAAAGTATGTGTAGTTAGATAGTTCCATGGTACTGTGCTGTCTTACAACTCCTTAACGACTATCAGAAGCTCAGTTTATAAGTCTGTATAGCTAGGACATTGAACATAATTATAAGATGATATAGTCAAAGGATTGACCCACAGAGGTCTCAGAAAGGATGTTTGATGAGCAGGAGGGTTGTTGGACTTCATAGGACATTGCATGACAGACGGATAATATGGACTTTATTTTGAGAATTCTCTCCGAGACTGGAAAATGATTTGTATGAAGTTCAGGTGTTTTGCAACCAAGAATGCTATCATAGACACTTTTTTAACTGTCCTAGGAATTTTTTCAATATTCTGCCATGAACCTGTTGTGGTACACAGATAAAATATGGCACTGGCTATAAAGACATGTGATGTTTCTCAATGATATTTAATTTTTCATTACATTTTGGGTACAATTCACTCGCATCCCATCTTGTTTCTACAAAAAAATCTAGGGATTTATTACCAGGTCTGTTTTAGAGTCAGCATAGTTTGATAGTAAATCCTGGTTATAGCAAATAAAAATGTAAAGTCTTTTCTAATGTATCACGGAAGGTCATATACATCTTCGAATTTGTGACATTAAAATCTACATATTTATGAAAAGAAATGAGTAAAATTACAAAATATAGGTATAAGAAGTAAATAAGTCATAATGACAACAAAAACTTTATAAATTGCTTATATATTTTTATCACGCAAGTTATACCACACTGTATCTGAAAGATACATATTTACAATTTTTGTTACATCCGGTAAGAACACAAAATTGAACTCTAAACTTTGGCTGTGAATTGACTTTCTGTACTTTGTGAAACTATCTTAAGAAATACTTCCATAAAGGGGGGGGGGGGGGGGGGGAAGGAATCAACACCAAATAAAATGTAATGGATCAATTTTCTCTCTTTTCAACAACAAATCAACATTTGACCAGAAAAAGTATGGAAAGTGTCCTTTTTTAACAGCTTGCATGCTGGGGATTCTCTCATGTTGGTTTCTATGTGTAGTGAATCGTTGAAGTGGTCGGGGAAAAGTACACATGACCCATAGGGATGTACTAATGAATATCACCAGTCCAGAGTAGTCAGAAAATAATTACAATTAAACAATTGATAAATAAATACAACCTAGATGTTTTATTTCTCAACAAGTACATGTATGTAATTTTTTTTTTTAATTCTTCATTTCACAGATTTTTTCATATCTCTGCTCTGAAAAATGTTTTCAAAATAGTTACTGTATTGATAAGTTCTGCATAGGAATCTTTCTATTTTGGATTCAAGAACATGGCATTAGTCAAAAGTCTGAACCACTTGACCAAAATGAACTCCATCTATATCGGGATGAATTAATTTAATCAGTGCAGTGTGATTGATTTTATTGTTCCGCTGAATAATGAATGGAGAATTGTTTGTTTGATAGAGAGATAAAACCCGTACACAATATACACACACAGGGGATGTCCAGATTTACCCCACTCACCAGGAATGTATCGTCAGCCCCGGAACAACGAATTATCACAACTCAATCAGGACATTTTAAAGTTGAGGTGTAACAGAGTGATGAAATAAAAATGTAAATGTGTGTTGTCGATTATGATTTTACTTGTGCGGTCCAAGGGAGAATAGTTACGGCTTTGTTATGGTCCAAGATACCACCCGCTATCAATGGTCAAAATTGCGAACCAAAATTTGTCACCTTGTAAAAATTGGTAGGATCACAGATTTGAAATACAGATGGATTTGTTGAATAGTTTTTGAATTCCCATCCTCGTGCTGTGCTTAGCATTGTTTATCCAGTGTTTACAATGAGGATTTTTTGTAGGTTGATGTTGATGTTAAGCATTGTTTATTCCGTGTTTACAATGAGGATTTCTTTTCTTGTAGCTGGATGTGGACACTTTGCCAAGTTTGCAGCGGCTGTTCTTGAGCTTCAATGACATCAGCAGGTAAGACAATGCATTGAATTCAACCCAGGCTGGTGTTTAGTACTGGACTTTATGACGGGATAAGACCAAAATTATGATTTATGCATAAACCAATAACTCTAATATTTGATAATATATTTGCATGTAACTTTTGATGCCTATTTTTAAAATATAAGATTGAGGTCAAAGTCAACTAATTATGATAGACAATAAAATTGGACATGCAAGTTTTCATCAGGTACATTTGTTAAAAGTATTTGACAGAGTAGACTTTTAATCTTTTGTAAAATGGAACCTAGGTTTTTAAAAAGTCATCTGCATGATAAATTGGATACATGGAGAATGACTGATTGTTTTTCATGATAAATTGGATACATGGAGAATGACTGATTGTTTTTATTGGATACATGGAGAATGACTGATTGTTTTTCGTCGGTCTGTCCTTCAGTCAGGAATTCACAGAACCATGAGATAGTACTCTTTATCTGGACTTCTGTCAGGAATTCACAGAACCATGAGATAGTACTCTTTATCTGGACTTTCATATATTGATTGTTTTTTTCTGAGGTTTGTCCATCTGTCTGTCAGGAATTCTAGACTTTCATACATAACACTTTGATCCACCACCATTAAATCTGACTTTGAATCAATGACTTTTTACCTGCGCGTCTTCTGTAAGATATTGCATTAAATTTTCTTCCAAAAATTAACGAATGATAACAGAAAGTCTTTTCCTAAAGTGGGTTTTTTTGTTTTTTGTTTTTGGCTTCCAAGCAGTATTGGGGAGATTTTGAAATCCACTTGAATTGACAAAACAATCATTCAGCCCATCACATTCATGGTCAAGTTTGAGTTTAATTACCACAGCAGTGTGATTTTTATAATGCTTGTTTGTCACTATAACAATTTGATTTGAGCTTTAGAAGAGTCAGTTCATGGGGCAATAACTGATAGATGGATATTTTTCTTCAATCTTCACTGATTTTTTTTTACTAGTTCTCTGAAATTTATAGCTTACACCTATCCTAAATTACTTTTGTATCTTGACAAAGGCACTGCCTCGGTTTCTGGGGATGCCAAACAAACAATGGTCTCCTGATAAAGGAAAATTATAGAAAGTCATCGCACTATATTTTCCCTTTAAATGTCACGACACCTGATGAATTGTGGGGTGAAACAGTAATTATTTGGTCACAAACATTGTCCATATAGCTTTGATAATTGCACCAAAAGTTGTGTTTTAATTGCATAGAATGAACGAAACTCTTTTAGAATTTTAAAAGGACTTTCTTTGCATTTGTTACACAAACAAACTGGTATCCTGAATTGTGAGAGCTGTAATCTTTTTAAGGCTATAGAAAATATGATCATAAACTCATAAACCCTTTATTAGATAGCTGGTCAGTGTACTTGGAGCCAGTCGATATCATTGAGGTCGTATTTGACATATATTTCTTACCTAGACCTGATATATGAGCTTGATCATGTAAATGAGTTTTTGAGGTATTTGGCCAGCATATTTGACTTCCTCGACATGAGTACCGTGAAGTTTAGTTTAGAAATGCAGCGTAGTAAGAGGTTTTTGAAATTGGATATAGACAGTGACTTGGATGTTCAGGGGATCAGTTTCAACATGGGCCGGCCACGACGACCGGAGACGGCACACAACCATCGGACACCTGTTCTGTCTTTTCGGAGTAGGACTATCATTAACGATTTAGGTTCTAGATGCAGGTAAAGTGGAAGATATTTCTTCCGTTCCGATTTATAGACAGGATGGATTTTGTATAATATTCCTCAAATAGTTATTTGACAACTATAGCTTCAATTTTCAATTGTCAAGTTGTCAGATTTAATTCAGCGTAATTAGAAAAGTTTTTCACAGCAACTTTGATAATTGCATGAAGTTGATGAAGATATAATTTTACATTCGGGGGGGGGGGGGGGGGGGGTTGGTCCATGATATTTACTTGTTAGGGTCTGATGGTGTCTTTGGTATGCTCTGTTATTTAATGGTGTTTTGTTGGTAGTGCATATTGCTGGTGAAGCAAAGAAGTGTAACTCTGCTAGCCAATAGTTGACAAACTTTCACTTGAATTAGTTGTGTAGATATTTCCTTAAAAATTACCATTAGAAAAAAGTGAAAAAGCAATTGTACAGGCACTGGACATTAAGAAGTTACTTAATGTCCCTGATGGAGATCCTTTGAATTTTAATGGAGTTTGGAAGGTTTTATTTGCATAGGATTTAAGGAACATATAAGTTATGTAATTTTCAAATACATGATTTGAAAAAAAAATAAAGACACTTAACTGTCATCCAAACAGAATAATTAATATCAATTTCTGAGGCTTTTAAACATTTGTGAAAACTTTAAAACCTGTTTGAGTTGTCAGAAGTAGGCGACACATAAATATTGAGTCTGCTGTGGAGGATGAATAGCAGGTGTGTTTATTGTTTTTAATGGAATGGAGATTTAAAGTTAAAAGCGGGCCACTTCTCAAAGCCGAGAACCTGTTAGCTTAATAATGACCCAAGACTCTTTATGAATAAGACCTGTGATTTGTTTTAGTGGGTTATGATCCTTGAACGTCAATAGAAGCAACGAGCCGTTCCTCGACACACAGCACCTTGGCGGAAAAAACGGTCAATATTTTGGTTATGTTGTTCATAGAAGGAAAAATTCTGCCTCAAGGAGCTTTTAAACTGATCTTGTAATCTCAATTTACCCAAAATAGAAGTTTGCGGCTGCTAGAGGGAGGAAACATTGCTGGGTTTCTTTGTCTGTTTGTTGGTACTGGGAGTCCGACCTGTCAGTGGGATTATAATTATTCACCGAGTGGAGAGTGCAGGGTTTGTGGGGAAAACTTGGAAATCTTTAATATTGATCCCTTTATTTTGAATATTAGGTGTTGGAAATACGTTGATGAGGTTGTGCCTCTTGGTGCTTTTGATTTTACAAAATGTGTCGTCATTAGCGAAATTTTTAAGCTTGTTTTCACATCTTTTCATGACAAATGGAAGTATTTTTCCTGTTTGTGATTTAGTCTATATATTTGCTCCCACCTGTAGATTTGATGGAGGATGGCATATACTTAAGGACATTCTGAATTTTTTCCAGAATTTAGTGGATTGTAGAAACAATCAGCTAATAAAAAAAGTTCTGACTTTAATTGTCCAGAATCTTGTGGATTGTGTTAGCATTCAGTGATTACAAAAATTCTTACTTTGTCTAGAATCTTGTGGATTGTGTGAGCATTCAGTGATTACAAAAAATCTTACTTTGTCTAGAATCTTGTGGATTGTGTGAACATTCAGTGATTACAAAAATTCTTGCTTTGTCTAGAATTATGTGGATTCAGCAGTAAAAAATTCTGACTTTGTCTAGAATTCCGTGGATTGTATGAACATTAAAAAAGGAATGAATGGGATTATTAATTTCATGATTTTCACAACTCTTGCTGAGGGTTCTCTTGTGAATGTGTGTTTATTCCTTGGCTTAGTTTTACTTCTGTCTAAGGGAAGTTAGTGATATTAATTCATTAATTAAGTTTAAAGTATTTATCCTCTTGATCAATAATGGCTTACTTGTTTTACACCAGAATGCAAATGAATTTATCAAAGGAACCACATTTGCTTAGACCTTTGTGTAAATTTGTCTATGTGTAAATTATTTGTGTATATTTAAATGGTAAAATACAAGACAAACAGGTTTCATTGATTTCTCAGCAAAAAGTGACACTGCTTTTCTCAGTGCATCTGTTTGATGTCTCAGAGAGGGGGAATGTGCAGGATATCTTAAAGCCCAAATAGCCTTAGTTGTTTACACTGTGTGGTTGAAAAAATTCCAAAATATCTTCCTGAATTCGCAGATTTGAAATATTGTCACAGTGTTATAAATGAATTAAGTAACAACTTATGCAAATGGATGCAGCTCGAATTGTGAAGTTAAAAGGAGCATAATTTGCAAATAGTCGGATTTCAGAATTCAGTGAATGATTTGGTGGGTGTTGAGATTTGTACATTGTGTCTGTGATTGAATGAGATTTTATGGAAGGATCTACCAAGAAACGATCCTAACACTCCATTAACTTTGTGTTGGTGAATAAAATTGTTTGAATTATGTGGCATTACAGAACATATCGCGAAAAACGACTCAGCCGTTCCTCTAAATAGTGAGTGCATGCTTTAGTCGGATTTTATTCGAATATATTTGAAACCTATCTTTGTTTGATATCATATAATTATGGCTGTAACTGATCACCATGCTTCGTCCTTAGGTATTTATTCGTGTGAATTCTCTCCATAAGAATTTTTTTTGAACTTTTGTACTTAGTCTTATATACTGTTGAAAATTTATCCCCAGTAAATTTTGCAATGAAATTAATGTAGATGTACGGGAGAATTTATTTTGTTTATGTTTACATTCTACATTCATTTTGGTCATAATTCCCAGCTGTTAAAATAGATGTACTATATTTATGAAAATCCATGCGTACATTGTTTACAACTGCAGTGCATCCATGAAGAAATTACTGTCAATACAATTTATAAAGATATTAAAGGCAAAAACATTGGAAATGTGAATATTTAGGAAATCAATTTCATTTTTATAAACGCATGAGGGCATGAACTGCAACACTTCACGTCAACATACTTCATGAAGCATATTAACGCTAAATGAAAAATTTACTGGTGTGACGCAGTGCAGTTCATACTCTCATGTGTTTTCAAAAATGAAATTCTTTCTTATATTTACATTCTACTTTTCTGTCCGAATTCCCAACTGCTATATTTATCAAGATCCATAAACGAGTATGCACATCGTTCACAACTGCAGCAACACATTCATGAGAAAAAGGCTTTCATTATGTCAATTTGTAAAGATGTCATAGGGAAAAACATTGGAAATGTAAATTATATACAATATCATATTACAGAGGGGCGTGTCTTAGCTTGTTATAGTGTACTGTATAGTGATGAGGCAACAATAACACATAATTACATGTTACTTATAGGGATGAATTCATGCAGGAATATGCCTAGACTTTGAGAATTTTAATTAGCATCTTTACAATCAAATATCTTGAAAATTTTGGTATCCAAAATCTTGAAGTTTAAATGAAACTTCTATTTCTTTGTTAAATCCGTCACATTAAGAAGCATATACTGTATCATGATATTTATATTCAAATATTTTCATTGTCGTAAAATACTTTTCTAACCAAGAATTAATTTGCTTTCAAAAATAAACATGGTACAAGTGTTTTGAAAACATTCTATATACAGCACTTATTTTTATTTTCAGTTTTAAGGATGTAAAGCACTACTGTATTAATATTTCCACTCTTAAGTTCTGTGGACATCATTAGGAATTTCAGTTATTTTTTTGTCGACTTTAAGTTTTGAGGACAAGTCGTCAGTGTTAATTGGACTCTACAAACCTGTCTGAGTTTTTATCTCAGTATTTATATTTAATTTCAGTTTTGAGGACATATCGTCGCTGTCGGATTCTGCGAGTCTGTCGGAGATCTCACTGGATGGAAATCCAATCACTCAGGAGCAGTACTACAAACAGATTGTACTGCGACACATGCAACAACTTAAGCAGCTGGACATGAAGAGAGTAACGGTAAGCGGGGGGCATCTGTGGTGTCAGAAAAGGGTCAGGAACCCAGTATGTTTCTAAATATTGACTGGTGTAGTGGAGGGGTGGGGGACTTATTTGTAAGTGTTTTGTGCTGAAGTGATACATATTCTGTGTTGGCACAGTTGATTAGACCTAACAGTTTCTAATTTACCTGTAGATACATACAAGGTGTTTATCACTAACTTAATGGTCTCTGTGTAGAACACTTCTGTTCCCTATATCTTTAACAATTGTATTTAATATATAAAACATGAATTTCATTTTTGAAAATCCATGAGGGTATGAACTGCGACACATCACGCTGGCGGTATACTTTTCATGAGGGGGGCTAACACACTTCATGAAGTATGCTGATGTGAATCGTTGCAGTTCATACCCGTGTGTATTTTCAAAAATGAAATCTATTTCTTAAATGTTACTCTTCATTATCCATGATATTTGTTGGCGAATTTGTAAAAGTCACTCTCTGATACAAATGAATGTGTAATGTGAAAAACTCTTTTCTAAACCGTGTCTGTGATACAGAGCTGGTCCTCACTGTGTTTCAGCACCAGATAAACACACAGATTCTGCCTAAGATTGTGGCGTCCAAGCCCTGCGATTCCACAGCGCGTAGAGTTCTCGCACCCCGCCCAATGTCGTGTAGTCATGCCAACCTCCTCCAGCTTAAGGGGCGTGTCCTAAATCTAAACGTCCTGGTACCATTTGTGCGTGATCGCTTTTTCTCCTTTTCTGCCTATCACTGATCAGTCACTTTAGTACGTGTTAAATAGATTGTACTAATCCAAATAATTCACTGCCAGGAGAGGTTACCATGGAAATAGTTAAATGAGACAACATTTGTGTGTAAGCATTTAATGGTGTTCCTTTTTTTTTTTTTTATCTTAAATCATTGGAAAATGTGAAAAATTGTAGTGTAAGGTAGCGGAGATAAAAGCCTTTCAGTCACTAAAATATGTGAAAATTCACGAGAAATCTGCAATATTTAAAGTATTTTGTTTTCAAAACCGTAATTACACTTATGATGAGTTTTACACCATTTCTTATAATTTATATCAGATATGAAGAATTTCATCCTCATTTTTTACATTGAAAAAAAGTATCTTCTTGTGCTTGGTTTTGATTTCAAAAGCTTAAAGCACCTAAAATTTGATTTATTGTTCTGCCACTGACCTATTGTTGATAGATAAATATAATGTACAGTACAACACACTTATAACAAATTCACACTTACTGCAAAGTGATGTTTATTCTCCTATGAGAGGAAATTAATGAAAATTTCATTGGATATTGCGAAGTTTGGTTATAACAAACCGTTTTTCTCTGGCCCTGGTGGTTTACTATGATCGTGTTTGACAGTATGAATCATTTTCTCCAATGCACTGTTAAGTTTGTGTGAAAGATGATACAGAGATATGCACTTTGTCATCAAAAAAAATATCTGAAAAGTTGTATATTTATTCAATTTAGTTCAATTTATTGACATCACCATGTTGGCATACAGTCGAGAAAAGTCAATTGACAAACAGCGGGAAAACTTCATTATAAAATGACTTGATTCTTCAAGTTCATACATTTGTTTTCTGCGCATAAAACACCTATTCATTTACATACACATTTCATAGTATGTAATCCCATGGGTTAAAAATTTCTTTAATCATGTTAATGGGATCAATGCCACAATATGAAACAAGGTTTAGCAATTTTATGGGTATAATAATTATTTTTATCACATGTTTACTCCTTTATCCAGTGGATATCTCCTATTACAATCAGTATACTGTTTTCCTACGGGATTCTTCACACCTTTTTTTTAAAAAGGAAAACCTATTAAAAGTAATCTTGTATTTATTTTGCTATAGAAATAGTTTTCCTAAGTTAGACAACAAGATGTTGTTTAATTTTCTATAGATCAAAATCAATATAAATTTTATTAAGTTTTAAGTAATAGAAATATTCAAAGAAATCAAGTTTATTTTTTTTATGAAGACTGAAAAGCATACTTTGCCATAAAGTATAGTTTTTTTTTTTTCTTCTGATTCTAGAAGTCCCATATTGTGTGTGGTGCTTGATTCCAAAAATCTAAAAACTGAAAACATGAATTTTGAGTGCTCTCACATTTGATTAATAGTTGTGTTTTAGCAATATGAAAATAAAAGCAAGTAATTTTGTTTCATGCTAGATGCTTCTCATGAAATTAAGTGAAAATAAATTTGTACGAATCTATGGGTACTTCTGTAGTGTTTGAAGTTTTCATAGTAAGTAGAACCCAGTTTATGATCAATTTATCATATCTTAGGAACACCAGCAATGTCTATAAATAGCATATTTCAGAAAGCAGTAGAAACACTCTTCATCAAAATTAAGTACGGTAAACTTTCCTTTAAAAAACTGATAATTTTAGGTTGGCGAAATTAGGCCCTAACCAACCATAGTCCTTCGTAAGATTATAAGCTTAAGAAACAAAACAGAAGGACAAAATGGCTCCCATTTTATACTTTATTAAAGTTAAAAAATGGCCTTCTTAGTTGTCATAGGCCCATGGTAAAAGAGATCAACAAGTTTGAAATTCTGGATTTTGTTCCTGATTAATGACATTGAATTAAGGAGTGGACTCTCTGAACCCTACTCTTACTAATTTTCACGTTTTTCACTGCTGAATACCCAAAGCCAGACTTATCTTTAAAATTAAAAAACTTAGGGTTTTTTGTTGTTTTTAAAAAAAAAAAAATATAAATTGATGATTGATTTTCAAGTGATATGAAAGTTCCATAATACATGTATTGACACATCTATATGAGACTCTGTATTAAACTGTTGCGTAATATCTGAGCCTTTTTAATGGCATTTCAGTGAGTGTTTTGGTGTATATGGAGATTTGAATTCATTGATTGATGTAGTCTAATTTATTTTTGATTTAGGAGGAAGAACGACGGATCGCCCTTGTGATGGCACGTAAGGAAGAAGAAAAGAAAAAGGAATCAAACCGGACAAATGTTATGAAAGTGAGAGTTGAATTTTTTTTTTACAATTGATACGTATAATTTATTTCATGTTTTCATTTGAGGAATTGTCCCCTATTTTAATTGTTGTTTATATTTGTATTGTACTTTTAATACAATTCATACATACAATGTCAAAATTGTTTTAATTTAAATTTAAATAAAATTCTTTCCATTTAAAAAAAAAAACCTGTAAAAAATGTGATACTATTTTGTTGTTGAGTGTAATGCAGAGTTACCTCTCTTTGATTGTGTCCCCCATGTAATGTACTGTTCGTTTGTTTGTTTTTCCCCGTTAGATGGTGCACACACCAGACCGCCCACCTGGAGGGGTATAAACGATTTCTATTGCCATTTCAGCCTTTTTCCACAGTCATGAACAAGCTTAGATCAATTTCATATTTTTAATGCTCACTAAATGCAATTAAAATAGATAATAAAAAAAAGATAATCATAGCATCTTGAAATTAATAAAAATGAAAAACAACAGTGAAAACTTTGCACCCCTAAGATTGAAGATTGGGGTGTGTATTGTTTTTGGCCTGTAATTCTGTCTGTAAGTTTAACCTTGATTTGAATTAAACAAGGCAATATTTACATTTCCAGCGTTTTTGCTTTTGATTATCTTTACATATTGTAATGAGAGCCATTTCCTCATTTCCTCATGAATGCACTGCAGATGTGAACAATGTGCATATGAATCTTGATAAATATAGTACGTCTATTTTGCCTGCTGGGAATTTCGAATTTTAACAGAGAGAAAATATAGATAAATTTCATTTTTGAAAACACATGAAGGTATGAACTGCAATGCTCCATGAAAAGTATGCTGGTGGATATGAAGTGTCACACCCACAAGTTCATGTCTCATGTGTTTTCAAAATTGCCACTGAAATCTATTTCTTCGTGACTTCATACTAAGTGAACCGAAGTGTCTTAAGTGAAAGTTGGTGACTGATAAAGGTCAAGGTATTGGTCAAGGTCAAATTTTTCACACCTGGACTAGCCATACTGAGGGGCACAGTGTTTTACAAGTACATCAAACATGTCTTGTTGATTTTTTTTAAAATATCTAATTCATATATTTTAATAGATTAGTATTATACGAGATATAAATGTGATCACTCTATTATATTGTTTTTTCTGTAAAGTTATACGGTTTATACTTAGAGATTTTTATCATAGATGTATGGATAGAATGGGACAGAACATCAAAATTTTGTTAGAAGTGGTGTTCAAGGATGGAATCTTGTCATAAATCTGACAAACCTAGTCTGAGAGATTGAAATTATAGGGGACTATTTTTTGATAGAATCAGTGGCATAGTGAAATATCTTTTTCTTCCCTCTATCAAAAAAATATAAAAAAAATTATAAAAAGTATTATTATATTATCAAATACCCCCCACAAAGTCGGTCCTTAGATGTTCATATGTAAATGGTAAACATGTAACATAGTAAAAAGACAGTAGCACCAGAGATATATATAACAGAGATAAGCAACTCCTACGCCGGCATGTTTACCGCTTAAAATATAATCCCACTTATAAATCGATCGTTAATTCCTATTTATTGGTTTGAGAAACTTATAGTTTATTTTACTCTTTTCATAAATTGGAATAAAATGTAACATGTTTTGAAATGATTTATACTATCAACAAAAAAGTATGCAAATCGTAAACATCTCTAGAAATCTTGTCGATTTTTCCAGTTTTGATCATGTGTCGCCTTTTGAAACTTCACTTTGAAATTCATTTTATTTTGAAGTGAAACGTCTTCTGAAAATATTGCATCTTAATGTTTTAGTGATAGGATTTGGAAGGTTTGAACTTAATATCATTCATTCTGAAGTTGGTATACATAATTTAAATCTTTTTGTGCATTTTTACCGAAAAACGGGACCGCAAGATAATAGGAGACTTGAGGAGGTTGCCAATCTCTGTTATATTCATCTCTGGTAGTACACAGGCAATGCATGAGAAAACAGAACAAGAATTAGGAGGAACAGACAGACTTAAAGATATGTAAAATCACAAAAGATAAGCTCGAAATACTAAAAATTTTGCATGCAAAATTTATCAAATGTCAATGTGTTTAGTAAATATGAGGGGAATCCACCCTAGAGTTTGTTATTATGAACTGTTAAGATGTTTCTTAACACCAAACTTTTATTTATTGGCTCATTAAAGCACCTCATGTGAAGTATGATTTCACCATCAAAGGAGTGATACAAGCTATCAATTATTTTATGATGTGATTTTTTTTTTACAAAAAGTATTTTGTATGCACATAAGAGAGTTAAACATCTAAATTTCACTGTGTTTTGAATCATGATATAAATATCTATAGACGTACATAAAAAAGACTCAGGTAAAGTTCTAATTTTTGAAATAAAAAAATATCAATGACAATTAAAAATTTGTAAATATTTTTTTTTTATATAAAAAACTACAACTAAAATCTTCAAGAAACATGTCATTCCCTTGTTGTAAAATGGTTCACAAATGAAATGAATCTATAAAGCAAACTAATTTCTTGGTGTCAAGTGCTTCAAATAAGCAAGCAATTTGATTATTTTAGGATTTTCTTTCTGTTCTGATCAGGATTGGTTCTTTTTTTCTGCTTTGGTTTAAATCTAAAAATAGCAATATTTCTATGATTTGGTCATTGTGTTATTAGTTTTTTTTAGAATATATTTTTCTAATATATCTTTTTATTCCAAATGATATTTTTCTTCTAGATTTTAACCATAGATTTAGAAAATATTAACTTAATGATTCACTTTTGGAAATATTTTTTTATATAAAAAAGTTAGAATGTCCATTTCAGTCTTAAAGGCATGTTTTATTAAATATTCATACCATACATCAAATCACAGCAAAATTTGGATTTTAAAATCAAAACGCTATAGAGAAAAAAAATCCCCCAAAAGTATATAAAATAATCGAGAGCTTGTGTCTCTCTTTCGATGGTGAAATCATATACCTCATATGAGGTGTTTTAACAAGCCATTAAATAAATTTTAGTGTGAAGAGCCACCTTAAAGGAATTTTTTGTAAACTGTGTTGCCATAAATGCACTAGCTGTGTAATTTTTGCGGTCTCTAGGTTAGTTTTGATCATTTTATTGCAAGAGGTGTTGGGTATAATCTGGCAGTGTTGAAATTAGTGCACATCAAAACATGCCCCCCAAAATATTCCTTCAGGCTTTTCTTCGTGGTTTTTCTTCTCTAAGGATTTTGGTGACAGACTCGCCGTGTAAATGCTTGGGGGATTAGGAGCTTGTCTCATGCCGTGTTAACACCTATAAAATGTAACAACTGTATGCAGCAGTTTTGTAATATTAGTACTGACTCATAATATATTAAATCATGTAAACTTAGATATATCTCTCAACTAATAATTCTTTATCAATAAAAAAATATATCCTCAGCTACCAACCTGAGCATGTAATGTAAAATTTACATTGAAATAGCTTAAAGTAACAACTGCTTCAATAGAAATACAGGTGATTCTCGAAAACAAGTTCGTTAAAACTTCGAGTGATCGAGAGTTTGAGAGATCGAAAGTGAAATCAAATCCAGAAATTAAAGGTCCGACCATTAAGGTTCAGATTTTATTGTAACTGGAGTACATATTTACAACATCCTGGCATTGTTTTGACATGTCCTTCATATTTTTAGGTAGTTGACTTGATTTCGACAACACGGAACTTATCTTGCATTAAATTGTTAAAAAGATTTTATAAAGCTTGTGTTTTTATTTGTTATTTTCTCATGTTTAAGATGGATGTACATGTACATATTTACAAGACAAACTTCTTGTACATGTACATATAAAGTTTCGCAGTCACAAACTACACAGAGCACAATCATCGCAATTTCCAGTAGCTTTACGCAAAACACACATTCTAATGAATAACCATGTTTCCTAAATTATATTCCGAAAATTACTGTCTCCTAGTCAAGTCCAAACAAGTTGTAAATTTTAACAAGTCAAATTATAGAACAAAAACAAAGCACTGGTGGAGGGTTGAATTGACCAATTAAACAATTAACTCTCCACTGCACAAACACACAAGAACATAAGTGATTTGTGACTTATATAAAAACCTAATTAACACAGATGAGCTAGCCCTGTCATTTAACGTTTTCCAGGTAAGGTCCAAGCAAAAATAATTATACGCTTGAGTGATGGTTTGTATATGCTACCACCACTATGAGAAATCAAGAGTGAAAAACATTAAAATATGTTTCACAGGACCCAATTTTCACTTCAAGAAATCTCAAATGTTCGAGAGATCAAACATTTTAGAGATCAAAAGTAAGATTGCTTAGTAAATAGAGAGAAAAATCAAGACCATGATTTCGCTTGGAAAAATCAAGAACTTTGAGAAATCAAAGTTTAAGCCATCGAGAGTCACCTGTAGTGTTATTGAAAGTCTAAATTACAAGTAACAAATAATGCTGATGTTATAATTTTTACAGGTATTGTGTTCTTTTTTAATTTGATAGTAGACATCTCACTGGAGAGATAGACATTGTACTTTTTACATGCATTAGATATAGAACTTTGAATGGTTGAGGGATTAAGGTGTCGTATTTTTTGTCTACATGTGTTAAATACGAAAAGTTAATGACATGTCTTCTTGGATACTAAATGCAAATTTTTGGCTAAACTTTGGTATAAGGGTATAAAGAAAACATTAATGCCATTTGTGTAACATCTCATTCTGTTTAACCATGACAACCTTCAGAATTCCTCACTCTGTCCTCAAACACTTTTGAGATTTAGACATGTTTTAATATTTTCATGAACAGGAAAAGAAGCGTCTTGCCATTAACAATGCCAAGCGACAGTGGGAAGTGATGCAGGGCTCGATGATTAACCGTACTGGAAAACTAGTCAAAATGCCGGAGCTGTACGCTAATCATGTGGGTTCTGTTGCTAATTCTGTCCTAATTTCACCGTCAAACGATGAAAATCTCGAGGTGGAGTCCGTAAACAGGTAAAAAAAAAAAGAGGGTTATGTCAAGTTTATAATGGAGCACATTAATTATAAGTGGATAGAAGATAGAAAAATCAAAACAATGATGATAAGTGGATAGATTGATTGTACATTGTTTAACGTCTCCCTCGAGAATTTTTCACTCAATGGAGATGTCACCACTGCTGGTGAACGGCTGCAAAATTTAGGCCTATGCTCAGCGCTCATGGCCTTTGAGCAAGGAGGGATCTTGATCATGCCACACCTGGTGTGACACGTGACCTCGATTTTTGCAGTCTCATATGAAGGAGTGTCCCATGTAGTCGCCTCTTACGACAAGCAAGGGGTACAGAGGACCTATTGCAACCCCGATCCCCATGGGATAGAGGATAGGAAAATCAAAGCAAAGATTATAAGTGGATAGAGTTTTCGTTTCTTTGTTTTGTCCCTTTGAGAATTTTTCACTCATATGAGACATCATCAGCTATAGATGAAATACCACAAGTTTAGACTTATGTTTATAAGAGCCATAGCAGTTAGGGTTCTTTAAAATAACAATGCCTGCTGCAATCTCCATTTTTATGGTCATATCTGAAAGATCTGTGATTCTCACATCTAAATGCTGAGCGCTTGTTGAAGGAGCAAACACCACCTATGTTTACATCATAGGTTTGACATGGCTTTGCACAGGCAGGGCTCAAACTCACAGAAGCAAACACTCTTTCATTGAACTACGCTGTGGTATGCAAGTTGATAGAGGAAAATAAAAATGAAAGCAATCATTGGATAGAAGATGGTAAAATGAAAGCAATGTTTTTAAGTGGATAGAAGATATAAAAATGAAAGCAATGCTAATAAGTGGATAAAGGGTAGATAATCAAAGGCTATGACATTATAAGTCAGTAGAAATTGGATAATGGAAGGCAATGGCAAAAAGTCGAGAATTGATAATTAAAGGCAGTACTTGTAAGTGGATATAGAGATTGGATGCCTACTCCTAACTTGGACTGATTTGTATAGGTTTTACATGTGTAGATTATTTTCTGTGTTAGAGGAGAATTTTTATATGGTACATATACCATACATATCTATTTTAATCATTTTTGCCACACGGGACCAGAAAAGATTGATTTTAGCAGTCTGTATTTTTCTTCCCTTGTACATGTATATATATGTAGAGAACTTATTTATAGGTAGGTGTCCCTTGTTTTGATTTACATAATCCTTTGTAAGGTACCAGAGTTTGTAACTGGATGCATTTTCTGATTTCAGCGAGTCGAAGCAGAGCAGTCGAGGAGGGTCACGACCTACTAGTGCGCAGAGCGCGGCAGACGAGAGGCCCCGCACGGGGAACAAAGTGCAGCAATTCAAATCAGAAGCACAGAAGACAGGGCAGCTCAAAGAAACGGTCATATTTGGGTGAGTGTTAAAGCTAGCATGGTATGATATCCATGTCTTTCATGTTAAAGGGACCGATTCATGATTTTCCCCCCCAATTTTTTTTTTCACTTTTACTGATCAAAATCTAATGTGTTTAAAAGGTTTTACCAAAATTTTTAAGGTTATACATTATGACAGAAACTCATTATAAAATGTTTATTATTTGTTGTGTAAACAAAGATAGAGGTATTTTATTGTTCACAAAGTTTTGAAAATTTATGGTATATCCAGGGGTCCGTGTTTGCCCAACTCTCTATTTTGTATTCCATATAGGAGTTATGAGATTGATCACTGTTCGTTATCTTCACCTTTCATGCATATGGTTATCGATCTAAGATTCACTAGTTTGTTTGTGAACATTCCAAGGATCAGATCTAAGATTCACTAGTTTGTTTGTGAACATTCACAAGGCTCAGATCTAAGATTCACTAGTTTGTTTGTGAACATTCACAAGGCTCAGATCTAAGATTCACTAGTTTGTGAACATTCACAAGGCTCAGATCTAAGATTCACTAGTTTGTTTGTGAACATTCCAAGGCTCAGATCTGAGATTCACTAGTTTGTGAACATTCACAAGGCTCAGATCTAAGATTCACTAGTTTGTGAACATTCACAAGGCTCAGATCTAAGATTCACTAGTTTGTTTGTGAACATTCACAAGGCTCAGATCTAAGATTCACTAGTTTGTGAACATTCACAAGGCTCAGATCTAAGATTCACTAGTTTGTTTGTGAACATTCACAAGGCTCAGATCTAAGATTCACTAGTTTGTGAACATTCACAAGGCTCAGATCTAAGATTCACTAGTTTGTTTGTGAACATTCACAAGGCTCGGGTCTTTTTTACATAATAGTTACACAGAGTGAACCCTCAAATATTGTTCTTATCCTTGCATTAGAAGGTCCAAATTTTGGTTGTCAACTTTAAACAAGTTTTATTTTTGATGTTTAACATCAAAAATGAAATAAATTTATTTACTAAAAACATGAACCAGTCCCTTTAAAGCTAGCATGATGTGAAATTCTTTGTCAGCGGTGTTAATGTAGTATGTGAAATTTTCAGGTCACCTGAGTAACCTCAGGTGACCTATTGCAATTGGTTGTCGTGCGTCGTCCATCGTGTGTAAACAATTGAACATTTTTAACTTCTTAATAACTACCAGTGCAATTGTTTTCAAATTTAGTATGAAGCATCATCATTGGGACAAGGGTGACATAAATTGTAAATTTCATGACTCCAGCACCCCTGTGGCCCTAGGGGCGAGGCAAAAACTGCCCAAAATTGACCAATTTTCAAAAATCTTCTTCTCAAGAACCGCACACGTGTAAGAAATACTAAATGTATGGTGATGGAGAGCAGGAAAGCCTCTACCAAATTGTAAATTTCATGATCCCTGGGGTAGGGGTTCTGACCCCAGGGTGGGACCAAACTTGTTATATAGTGTTTATGTGTAAAACACTTAAATAACATCTTCTTTAGTGCTATATACTGTATAAAATCTAAATGCATACTTAAGAATAGCAGAAAAGGATGTACAAAAAATGGTAAATTCCAATCAAAACCCAGGGTTATGACTTTAGGATGAGTCCAAATTAGTCATATCTTTTGATGTTTTAATGTTAATACACCTATTATTTAAAGCTTTTCATCAGTGTATGCACTTTTGAAGGCAGTGAAGTTTTAAGAACACATCTTGTTTTATACTGTTGCTGAACATTAGAATTTAGCTTAGATATTCAGAAGAGGAAATTTTTTCTAGATTTCATGGCCCATGGAAGTAGTGATACTTTTTCACTAGTATTCAGGTGACCGATAAGGCCTGTGGGCCTCTTGTTCATAATATGAAGTTGAAGATATATTGGTGTGAAATTCCATTTGATTTGTTTCAGAAGTGTATTTTTACATTTCTGCAATATAAATTCCATTTAATGTGTTTGGGGATGTATGTTTACATGTTTATAAACAGCCAGTGAAGACTGTCACAAAAACTAGTTGTGATCAGATGGATGTTGAGCAATATTATGTAATTCTTACTAAGCCCATGATTGCCCAAATGGTGTAAAATGTATTTGACATAATCACATGAATACAGTTGAGCCCGTTAATCCAGACACTTTGGTTCACAGCAAAATTGTCCGGATAAATGATTATCCGGATAACTGAATCACATACGATAGTTCTTAATATAAGTAACAAATATACTTACTTATTAAATATAAACGTCCGGATTAATGGTGTCCGGACTAATGGCATCTGGATTAATGATGTCCGGATTACTGAGGCTCCACTGTGGTAGGTTTGGATTTAATTTTCTTTATTTCTTGGAAAATGAAGCAGCAATATCTGGATTTGCTAGAGTTTGATCACGTCTAGGAAAATTTGTTGCCTGTTTTCCCAGTGTGGAGGGTGCTTATAGTGTATTGATTGTGGGAGAAAATTAGACAAGGTGCCTATAGAGCCTCAATATGTAACTGCAAAAATCATTATAGTTTATTATTCATATGTTGGTATAATACTGATACCGTCCATTTACTTGTATATATACATGATTAGCAATTCATATATGTATGTACTTGTTTCCCAAACATGCTGCATCCACATGCAGTTTGCAGTCTATGTAACCTGTAGTTAATGTTGTAAACTTTCTTTCTTTTTTGAATTTCCTTCTTTACAAACTGTCTTACTGTTATGCCCTCTGGGCCCAAAATTGGAATAAACTTATCTTATCTTATCTATCTGTATGTATCATGCTTAGACGAAGGTTGTTTCAAATTTTTGATGTATCCATTTAATTTGAAAAAATATCAAATTGTATTTTTTATAAGAAGATATCCTTGGAATTCATAGCATCTCTATTCAACAATTTGATAATTTTACCTTTCATTCAAAATCAAAAGGAAAAAAAGTTGTGATGAAGTGACATACACCTCACTAAAATTTTAAAACATCCAACTTTAAACAAATTTACATTTGAAATTTCTTACTTTTCTAGACCATGATTGGTTACATCAATTAATCTTAACAAGTGATAAGGACACTATGAGATCGTGTTTAATTTAATTCCTCCGCCTGACACAAGTAACCTGGACACTTCCCGTCATTATAAACCCAATAAAGTAGTCTGATGGCGCTGAGTAATATTTGTGAAGAGTACATAATCATTGAGACAAGAAGCTTCAATAATTAACACCAGTAAACAATGGATGCCTACAGCCAGATCAAACTTCCTTGTGCAGCGTGAAGTCATGCAGCAGGTGGATTCTGGAAATGGAGATAGCACGATTTTGTAGAACCTTAGAGAGGATGGGGAAAAAATCTCTGTTAATGTGTATATACCTAAAAACCAGGTGAAAAAATTCTGTTGTGATGTTAGTGAAGAGGTTATATCAGATGAATACCTTCATAGTCATCTGTGTGTAGCCATTCAAGATATTGATTGTCTGTAGTCACTCTGGATACATATTAATTTTTTTATGGGAATAGTTTTACTTAATTCTTTAACCTTTGTTTTGCAGGAACCAGGGTCGGTACGCAAATGACCTCAATAATTTGGCGGATTTAGAGGGGGATAGTTTGACAATGTATGGTCCACAATCCTTAGAGGCACTGGACAGAAACTGGGGGATGCAGGCTGCGGGAGCAGTCACTCATGTCGTGTTCAAGTTCATTGACTTTGTGGATATTGCTAAGCATTTACACAAGATCAGAACACGGTTCCCAGGGGTACAGGTAGGTCTCTCAAATTAAAATTAAAAGAAAAAACAACAATTATTTGGATAAGTTCCTGCAGTCCTGGAAATATTTGTTGGATGTTGTGTGTGTGTGTCTGATCAGCTTGTGATTATGATGTGTTTGTGTGTGTGTATCGGATCAGCTCGTGATTATGATGTGTTTGGAAGGCTGAACTTCAAGGCATCACCACCTAAACATGAGTGCAGGGTAACAGATTTGGGGTGGAATTTATTGTCTTTGTGTGGGAACCGTGTGTTTTGTACACACAAAATTCTGAAAGTCAGAAAAACAGAAGTCTTTTGGATGCTTCCCAGGATTGACAAGTCAATGAAATCATAGTCTCCGTGTGAATTAGGATGGAAAAAAACCAAAAATCTGACGTTTCTTTGTAGTTATAAACTAATAAGCTTTGTCTCAAATGTTGATCATTAAACTGATATACTGGAACAGTTACAATAACTGGATCATTAAACTGTTTTATTATATGGCTAATAAATAGTCTATTATAAAATCTGCCTAAAATCTAGAGAATGTTAGCGTTCAATATCCTGAGAATTTATTGAACGCTAACTTTGCATTGCGTAAATTGTATGCGCCCGAAACATTCCGAGTATGAGCGTTCAATATTGACGTTACCATAACGACGTAAACAAGCCAAAATGGCAGGTGGCGGTCCTCCGAATCTGACAGAGCCGGTATTTGATATTTACTTAAGCAAAATGTTTTACTGTACATAAATTATGATGTCCCCATTCACAAAATCAGTTTGCTTCATGCATTAATGACAAGTTAAATATTGAATAGTTAAGAAATGCATGTTGATATTGCACACCTTCACCTTAGATGCCAATATTGATGAATTCTCGTCTATTTTGGAGTATTTTGAGTGAAAAGGGATATAATTTAACAACTAAATACTTTAGCTATATGATAAAAGGGTTATTGAACTTATATAGGTGAATATTGATACTTGTTGGCTGTCAAAATGCACTCGCAAGCTCGTGCATTTTAACAGCCAACTCGTGCCAATATTCACCAATATAAGTTCAATAACCCTACAATACTGGAACTCTTACAAAAACTGTTATACTGGAACTGTTACAATAACTGGAAAAGAGAAAAAATGATCAGCATTTACATTCTTTAGCCAGTCACTATATTCTCTGTATGGAGATCAGCTTTTACATTCTTTAGCCAGTCACTATATTTTCTGTATAGAGATCAGCTTTTACATTCTTTAGCCAGTCACTATATTCTCTGTATGGAGATCAGGTTTTACATTCTTTAGCCAGTCACTATATTCTCTATATAGAGATCAGCTTTTACATTCTTTAGCCAGTCACTATATTCTCTATATAGAGATCAGCTTTTACATTCTTTAGCCAGTCACTATGGAGATCAGGTTTTACATTCTTTAGCCAGTCTTTATATTCTCTATATAGAGATCAGCTTTTACATTCTTTAGCCAGTCACTATATTTTCTATATAGAGATCAGCATTTACATTCATTAGCCAGTCACTATATTCTCTATATAGAGATCAGCATTTACATTCTTTAGCCAGTCACTATATTTTCTGTATAGAGATCAGCATTTACATTCATTAGCCAGTCACTATATTTTCTATATAGAGATCAGCTTTTACATTCTTTAACCAGTCACTATATTCTCTATATGGAGATTAACTTTTACATTCTTTAGCCAGTCACTATATTCTCTATATAGAGATTAACTTTTACATTCTTTAGCCAGTCACTATATTCTCTATATAGAGATCAGCATTTACATTCATTAGCCAGTCACTATATTCTCTATATAGAGATCAGGTTTTACATTTATTAGCCAGTCACTATATTCTCTATATAGAGATCAGCTTTTACATTCTTTAACCAGTCACTATATTCTCTATATAGAGATTAACTTTTACATTCTTTAGCCAGTCACTATATTCTCTATATAGAGATCAGCTTTTACATTCTTTAGCCAGTCACTATATTCTCTATATAGAGATCAGCTTTTACATTCTTTAGCCAGTCACTATATTATCTATATAGAGATCAGCTTTTACATTCTTTAGCCAGTCACTATATTCTCTATATAGAGATCAGCTTTTACATTCTTTAGCCAGTCACTATAATCTGTCTGGAGTTCTCTTATGTTTTATTATCACCTCACTAGAGGGAATGCAGTAACAGAACCATTCGTGTGGGGGCGAGTATACATGTATGTGTTAGTGTGTGTAACTCTGAGTTTGTAGGCACTCTATAGACCACATTTTCTGCTCATTTAAATTGATACTTCACATATACAATGTAGCTTTGTTATTAAAACAGGAATAATCCTTTTGATTTTGGGATCCAAAGGTCAAGGTCACTACAGGACTTATGGGAAAAGCTTTTTAGGCACTCTAAATATCACAAGTTTAAAATTGCTCAATTGATTTGATACTTCACATATAGCTTTGTTATTAAAAGAGGAAGAACCCAATTAATTTTGAGTTCACAGGTCAAGGTCACTACAGAACTTCATAGAAAAATCTTGTACACACTCTAGAGGTCACTCTTTTCTCAATTGATTTGATGCTTCACATGTAGTTTTGTTATCAAGAGATGAAAACCCCTATCGATTTTGGGGTCAAAAGGTCAAAGTCACTCCAGGACTTTATAGAAAAAGCTTGTAGACACTCATTTCGAGTGGATATGTTCCGCCTTGTGGGGCTCTATTATTTTTCTTTTCCCTTGTATTTGATGCTTACACTCTTAAAGTCATGGGACCCTCAGGTCTTTTGTCTCTGTTGATGGTAATAATCAATACATTATCATATAGCTGATCAGATTTAAATATTTCATTAAACAACAGCCTGAGGACAATTAATTCACAGATAATTGATGCTGTGGGACATAGGAAGAAACTATACAGTACATGACAAAAGTCATTTGAAGTGTTGATCAAGAGCTGGGCATAAATTTTAATCCAGTCTTTGAAATTAGCCACTGGCCTGAAGACCCGAGTTCAGTGAGGTTGTAAAAATATTACATATACAAGAATGTTAGGCCTGTGCTTTTCATCAATATCATTGCCTTTCAGTTATATTATAGATCTGAATTATATTACCATATGTGGAAATGGACTAACGATTGTAATCAGAATCGTTAAAGACAGTGTTTCTGTCCCAGTTGAACTAATTTTGACTAAACCTATAAGTGTTTAATGTACTCTTGAAGTATCTCTCTCTTCAAAGTTCTTTTCAAAACTGAAAAAGTAGTTTTTTGTGTCTGATTTGGGCCAGTGAACTTCTCTTTGGTCAAGTAAACAGTAGTTTTTTGTGTCTGATTTGGGCCAGTGAACTTCTCTTTGGTCGAGTAAACAGTTCAGATACAGAGCCAGTGTCAAAACAGATTTTTGTGAAGATACCCCACCATGTATACATATATGATTAGGGCATCAAGAGATTGTCACTTCATTTAAAGTTTGTGAAATTTGTAATGATACATAATGGTTGTTATTTGATGAAAAATGTTGATGATACCTGCATCAATTAAACACTGTACTATGATGTCATGTTACTGTTTGAAACATTGTAGTGTTACGCCACAGGATATAGTTCGTAATTTTTTTCAGATCTGAATAATCTCTGTTCATGGTTTTAAAATCAGTTAAGGAAATTAAATGATAAGAAAGACCTCAAATATATTTTGGGATGGCTGGGATATCATGTGCTACACATTTTCTCTGAGACTTGAAGGACAGCTGTGATATAATCTGTGTTACGTAATTGTATAGTATACTAGGCTGTTTTACTCCATCAAACACACACCAAGATATTATCAGTGGTATCTCTTTAAAGTTTATTAAGTAGTTAAAATCAAACCAGATCTAATTACCTTTCATTGTAATCAAAACTTACACATTTCATAGCTAAGTGAATGAGAGGCCGATGCTTTTTGTTGTCCCATACTTGTCGTTTTGAGAGCTCTTTGAAATTAATTCAAATCTCCAAGAGAACTTTAGAGGTATTAAACATGTTATAATCCTTTAAATCTTGAGGCAAACTCCAAACATTACAGGCATATGTTTGGGATTAAGATTTTGACTGCAATACACAGGTTTCAAATTACCAATCCAAGGTTTGCTTTAATTCTTTAATTAATCAAAACAGCAACTTGGACCAGTGGTAGTTTCAGGGCAATTTAATAATTTGTTGTGAACTTTTTACGTGTAAACGCGTCTTCGTAATGACCTCTACAATTTGCAACAGGTCCTGCAGTTATTGATGTTGTGTTCCATGGATTTTGAAAGATTTCCGTTCTGTTGGTAGTAATACTAGAGTATTATTGAATCGGTATCTGATGATCTGTGTGGCTATCAATAGATTGTACCCAGTGATTAGATCCTGTATTTAACTGCTGTTGTGTCTGTTATGGATTGATTAAACGAAGTAGTTATTCAAGTCATGTGGAAAATGGTACAAATCCTTTGTGTGTGATTGCTGTAGATTATACAAAGTTTTCTTGATGGTCTGTAAGACTGGAAAAGTTTTAATTGGCTGTTTCCTGGGGAATTAAGGTGAGAAATGCTTTCCTACTGTTGGTTGGGGTGCACTTATCTAACAGGTGCATTTGAAATTGAATTCAGTGATAGCCATGGATATCATGAGTTGTCATTGTTAAATGTTGAAGTTATATGTGTGTGTATGTGTGTGTATGTGCACATACATACACAAATATACGCACAATATGACATGCATAAATTCTTGATCAAGCCCAATAAGCTCCACTGAAAAATACTTTTTCAAAATATTTTTTCAGCTCTGTGTATTAAACAATTGACTAACAGATAACACAGTCAAAATATTTCAAAAAAGTGTTCCAAGTTATAGTGTTATGAGAGAGAGAGAGAGAGAGAGAGAGAGAGAGAGGTCATTATGGCAGAGTGATGAGATATATGCATTGGATGTGTATAGCTAAAATTAATTATCACACCATCCAAAATGATATTCTGTTTTAATTTTGACACCATCTTCGTTTACATGATATATCAAAGATGGTACTCAAATGGTGCACATTTTAAATTCAACAAAATTCTTCATTTTTTCTCATGTCAGAATTTACTGTCACGATTTCTGATTTCACCATCATAAGATGAAACATTGAAACATGTTTGTGGTTTTTACTTGAGAAACTTTGAAAAGCATGAGTATTACGTGTATTTCTAAAATTTGTTAAAAAACCCAGACCAAGCATTTCCTTACTGTGTAGCCTCCAGTTCAGCTGAAATAAGAGTACATATACAACCTCTTTTTATACCCCTGACAAGTTAGAGAGGGGGGTATACTGGAATCACTTTGTCCATCTGTCTGTCTGTTCATCCGAAGACAGAGTAGATCTTTAACAGTGATAAAAGATTTAATTAAAACTTTGAGTACTATTATTTTTTTATTGAGATGTTATAATATTCAAGGAAGTTATGATATATATTTTTTCCGCTTTAACGGGGTGGGGTGGGGGGGGGGTATTATGTTGTCATTGACCAGAGTATATCTTAAAAACCGTTTATTCTACAATGAGCATAACTTTACTATTTTCCACCTTCAAGTGTGCCCTGTGGGGGGCATTAGTCCCATCAGAGCTGTCATAGTTTGACATGTGCATGTTATAGTTTCATGTTGGTTTATGTGCTATGCATAACTATTTGTGCAGCTATAATTTTCAATTCAGCTGGTGAGCTTTATGAATGGATGTGAAATGTCGGAGTATAACTGCATTCTTGATGTCTCTGCTTTCTCTTTTAGAGCATCACCTTCAGTTCCACAAACATCCAGTCCTTAGTTCAGATTAATGCACTCTCTACTGTCCGACGGCTGGATAATCTGACCATTGATCTCGACGGAAACCCCATCACAAAATTCACCTTGTGGCGCATGTACGTTATCTTCAGACTGGCGCACTTCGCTCTGAAAAAGATCAACGATGTCGAGGTAGGGATGATGTAACAGTTGTTTTATCGGAAAAAGATTTATAATGATGTTGAGGGAGGGATGTTGTTTTATCTGAGAAACCTAAGAATGAACTTCACTGATATTAAACTTCAGCTTATTTTAGTTCTATGGCCAAAAAGTCAAGCTTTCAATGTAGAGATTGAAGTTTGAGAAGATTTTAAATGTATAGTTTCCCAATGAGTGCTTTGTATAAAGTATTACAGTAAAATACACTTATAACAAACCTGCTTAATATGACGGATTTATGATTGAAGTGATATTCCTCTAGGTGAGGAAAATAATAAAAAATTTATTGGATATAATAAAGTTTGGTTATAACAAACTTTTTTCACTGGCCCTGGAGGTTCACTATAACTGTGTTTTACTGTAACATATTTTAGTACTGTTATGAATACTGAGGTAAAACCTCTTTCCTTTTAGATCTCAGCGGCAGATATTGTTAATGCAGAAAAGTTATTTGGACCAGTGTCTCATATCACCACATCTCAGCTTCCACAATCACGACTTTTGTCTCTTATTGGGGAGACCCGGTATGTACAGTTATTAACTTATTTTCATTGGTCGAAGTAAAACTGAAAGACCAGTCTAGTTTAATATCCATGTATGTTTTTTTTAAGTGAAACCTTTATAACAATTCAGAGATATTTTCTTGTACAGGTTGTCCGTGATTTCAATGTACAGTCCTCCCTCGATATATTGCCAACTTTTTTTCAAGATGAATTGGGCAATAAAGTGGGAGTGGCAATATAACGAATTCACCATTACGAACAATTCACTGAGCAGTGAAAAGAAATTCAATATCATACTGTTATTTTGACTCCATTCTGTATAAACATTTAAAATAATCTTGACTTTAATTCAACAATTATTTGTAATTAACCAGACCACCTGAATACCTTGTCCAAACTGTCACACTTCACTGCACCACTATCAAAGTACAGGTGTGATTACTGATTGATGTTAGGTAATTGGCAATATTATCAAGGGTAAACCCTATAACATTTGACCATTTGTTTGTGAAAATCAGTGGTATATGGTATTATATGGAGTTAGCATTATAATGGGGGTATTAACATGGGAGGAAATCTGTTCTTTAGGATTTTCAGGCAATAAACGGGGGTGGCATTATAACTGGGGGCAATATATTGAGGGAGCACTGTATGGGTTTTTTATAAAAACTAGAATTACCTCCCTCTGTACAATGTTACTGTGTGACTGATTAGTCATTCAAAACAGCTGTTTCATCTCATCAATACTAATGTATGTCTTACATTGTAAATAGTTTTAATCCCCAAATCATTATTTGTATTTAGCTCACCTGTGCTGAAAGCTCAAGTGAGCTTTTCTGATCACCCATTGTCCATCGTCTGTCTGTAAATTTTTCACATTTTCAATTTCTTCTCCGGAACCACAGAGCCAATTTCAAGCAAACTTGGCAAAACGCATCCTTGGGTGAAGGGGATTAAATTTTGTTCAAATGAAGGGCCATGCCCCCTTCAAAGGGGAGATAATCACAAAAATACAAAAATAGGTTTCTTCTCAAGAACCAGCGGGCCAGAAAAGCTGAAATTTACATGAAAGCTTTCTTACATAGTGCAGATTCAAGTTTGTTGAAATCTTGACCCCCAGGGGTAGGGTGGGGCCACAATAGGGGATCAAGGTTGTACATGTGAATTTATAGGGAAAATCTTTGAAAATCTTCTTCTCAAGAAACAATGGGCCAGGAAAGTACAAATTTAGGCCAATTCAACTTTTAGAATTGATAGATTATCATCCCCGCCCGCCCCTAAAAAATTATCCTGCCCCGATTTTGTTTCATTTTGCGAAACTTGCCATTTCCGGAAAATGTTCATGTCTGACTCCGGTATTTACACTTGTGTACATTTCTGGTATAGCAACATGAAAAGTCACATGAAGAAAATAGATATGGTTTTCTTGATTTCTTACGGGCATAAATGAAAGGAATGGATTAATGTTCTTCATACCTTGAAGAAGTTTGTTATCTTTCTGAGTCTGAAATTAAAGCTTAACTTGGAATTTGTCTGTGAAATAAGCATAGATTGATATCCATCTGGCATTAGATGATGCATTTCTGTTGACAAAATTCTCGTTTGTCATTAATATTTTTCTCAGAAAATAAAAATTAAAAAAATAAAATCCTCCCACCCACCCCATAGTTTTTGATGACCCTGGATGATTATCTACTAATTAAGTTGAATTGGCCTTACATGAAAGCTTCCTGACAGACATGTAGTGCAGATTCAGGTTTGTTAAAATCATGGTCTCTGGAGGTAGGATGGGACCACAATGGGGATCAAAGTTTTGAATGCAAATATATAGGGAAAATCTATAAAAATCTTCTTCTCAAGAATCAATGAGCCAGAGAAGTTGAAATTTACATGAAAGCCTCCTGACATAGTGTAGATTTAAGTTTGTAAAAATCATAGCCCTTGGGTTTAAGGTGGGTCCACAATATGGGATCAAACTTGTACTTATGAATATATAGGGAAAATATTTTAAAATCTTCTCAAGAACCACAGGGCCAGAATAGTTTAAATTTATATGAAAGCTTTCTGATAAAGTGCAGATTCAAGTTTGTTAAAATCACGACTCCTGGGGGTAGGGTGGGGCTACAATAGGGGATCAAAGTTTTACCTGCGAATATATGAACATGTCTAGTGTCGAGTGGGATTTTGCAAGTTCTTATGAACAGTAAGAAGAGTGGAAAGTAGTAATGTAATAATGCCTCATGGATCAAAGTCTGGCAGGAGAAATAAATGTCTATATTGCCCTGCACACCGAGATATCTACCAACTGGGTGGTGAACACAGGACATTAATCAAAGGCCATTAAGATCAGTGAATATCGATCCCAGATAAGAACAAATCGACACACTGACAAATAAAATTGTTTGTCACTTCCACACCTGCTTATCAGGGCTTTTAAGGTCAAGATTAAACATTTAATTACCACTACTTATTGATAGGATTTTGTTAAATAGCCTGTCCGAAAAATGTTGTTTTTCTTTCTTCTGAATCGTTATTTGAAAAAAAGAGCCTTGTTTATCTTGCAGTACCACTGAAATGAAGTACATTGGTATGCCCTCTGCATTGATACATAATGATACCTTGTATTGAATCGGATTATGTGTTTTTGGCCTGCATTTTAATTCTTTTGATATCATTAATTATTAAGGAACGTTCTGTCGTGAGTGATGATTTTTCTTGTACAATCGAACACAACAATGGCAGTTCTCTATTAACACAGAGCTTGTCAACTTGTGTTTATCTTGAGTGTAATAAGTATATATACATAAAACTAATTGAAGTGCCAAGGAATTGAAATTTTTAAATACCCTTTAAAAAAAATTTATAGATACTTATGCAAAAGCGATCAGCAACTGTTTAATAACAGGTTAGCATAGCCATTGTGTTGAACCTATTGAGTCCCTTGGCTGAGTGTGAAGTCATCCTGGGACCCAATGAATGGTAATCCTGCGGACTTTAGATAACTCTGTCGATTACTACCCACCAAGGCATAACCAGTGGAATGATAATGGCAGATCAAACGCTGATATAATTTCAGCGACCCGCGTCGCATAAGTTACATTGATAGCTGATACGACACTTGTGTTTTGTGTTGAGGTTTGAGCTTTTTGCCTTGGACACAGAATTCTGGGGTCTTGTGACGCTGGGAGCCTTCACAGAAGTGTATCGGTGTTTGTTTGTTGAAGTTTGGGAAGAATTAAACAATTCAAACCACAAACAATGGAAAATGGATAGATTTGCAGAGATGTCTTTGTCAAAAGTACACTTTGTTCTGAAAGCCATGACTTGATATGGTGTCTGGAATTTTTGCTTCATGAAATATTTTGATGAACAATTTCTTATTGTTTGTGTGTGTGCGTTACAGACAGTCACAAGTTAAAATATTGGAATTTCTTTTTTTATTCACAAGTGAGAATTTGCAATCTTTTCTGAATTAAGGAGAATAGAGATTGGAATTATTATAGCATTTCAACATACAAAGGACAGAATGAAGATGTTGATGGGAACCATTTAACAGATTGTCTTTTGAAGATTTCATAATGAAAAATAATTTTAAGGATTGTGTTGCGATTATAATTATTTGGTATCATGAATGTCTAGTGACAGGCAAAGCATGGGACCTTCAGATGAGTTAATGTACATTAAAATGAATGTGGGATTTCTCCCCAAACGAACATCCCCAAGAGAAGAATTGGTAAACCACAAGGCAATGGGATCCTCGTTGTCAAATGTCACTGCCATTAGCAGCACCAAGATGGAAATCAAAGCCAAACCAAGGCTCCGCAGAAGTTGGTCTGTGACTCCGACATGGGGATCTTCGTCTCCCACCATGAAGAGCACAATCTGTAGTGGGTACAGTTTTGGGCGGCCAAAGCTCAGCAGAAATGTTTGGGGACATTCCCCAGAGCCGACCCAGTTACAGGATTTTGTGCCCCTCCCTGGGATGAAGGTGTCTCTGAAACTGATAGAAGTTCACACTCAGCCTGAGGTTGTACAAAGTGACGAGGTTGAAAGACCCTGTGTGTAAGTTAAGCTGGGACCTCTCACTGGGATTCTCTCACACCAATGATAAAAAAATTCTTTCAATATATCTAATTAGGTTGGTCAGGTAAAAATGCCCTTTTTCTAAATGAAAGTATTTTATAGAAATTTTACTAGCAGCAATCATAATCATAACTTTATATTGAAATATTTTGGATGTTGAGAATCTAGCACAGCTGTATATCATTAGATTTATTCTTGTGTAATTTGTTTTAATTTCTCACATAGCAGAAGACAAAACCTTTGATTATTTTTGTTGTTTCACTTTATCCGACAATTTTCCAAACCTTTAAAAGTTTAAATGTTCTACTTAACATTGTGATGAATGCAAGTATCAGATATTAGGACAGGATTGCGAGCTTGTCATTTTCCTTTCTAGTTGGCTATGATAAGCTTGTTTTATAAATAAAGGTTTCTGACACTTTTAACATGAATTGAAGAATAAGATTTAAATTTTGCCAGCAACATGTTAAACTAAATAATTCATTTCAACAGAGAGATCAAACAAAACTCTCGAAGAAAATAGGACAATGTTCCATGATAAAAGTATTGATTTTAACGGGATCGCTGAGGCTTAACAATTTTTTACAGTAGCTTTTTGAGGCCCAACTACCAGGTCCACTAATGGAGGGCTCTTTAGAAGTAAAAGTTTCCAACATCCTCAGAGAGTTTGAAGTCATTTATTGAATGTCATGTGTAAATTGTAATGTAGTTTCTAGGAAGAGTTTTATTAATATGTTCATTGCTAGGAATTTTCAGACAAATTGATCTGAACTCCGAATATTAAGCTAATATCTATTATAGATTTCTTGTTCTTCTGATATATGGAAGGAACTCACTCGGAAATAATCCAAGTCTCTAGGAAATGATAATTCTTGCAAACTGGGTGACTGAATTATTCAAAGAAAAGATATACAGGCCAATATAATAGAAGCTGACTTTTCCTTGTTGAAGAGAGAGTTATCTAACTTTGTTCAGGAACATTGTACCTAAGTTAAATGGTTGTCCTTTAATTCAAAATATTGATATTTAGAACTCCACTTCATGGCAGATTCCCTATAGTAATAGCTCTGTCTTTCTGTTTATCTGCACCTCCATCAGCAGTTTCTATAGAATGTGATAACTTTAGTTTCCTAGGGAAGATTTTCACAAATTTTATACATTGATAAAGGCTTGGATTAGGCATTGGAAGATCCCTATTGATTTTCAGATTTACGGGCTTTGTCTTTACAGTGTTATTGAACTTACAAGTTCTTGATATCAGTCAAATAACTTTTTCTATGGCACACAATAACTTGAGGTTACTTGAGAAAATTCTCATAGATTCTGCATTTAGAGGTAATGCTTGAGTTTCTACAGTAATCACACTGCCCGTCCGTCTGTTAGTTCGTCAGCATAATCTACGTTTCCTTGGGAATGTTTTCATAGATTTTATACATAATACTTGGATTAGGCAGAGGAAGTCCCCCTTTCGAATTAGAAACTGTAGGGAGAATCGGATACAGCATGAATTTATTCTGTCCAGTGTGCAGTTTTGTAGTTTAATGAGAAACAGTAGGGAGAATCTGATACAGCATGAATTTATTCTGTCCAGTGTTTATCAGTTTTGTAGTTTAATGAGAAACTGTAGGGAGAATCTGATACTGTATTGGTTTATTCTGTCCAGTGTTTATCAGTTTTGTAGTTTAATGAGAAACTGTAGGGAGAATCTGATACTGTATGGGTTTATTCTCATCAGTGTTTATCCAGATTTTTCCTAAACAACTTTGTTTATTCTGACTTACATTGAAACTGATTATGACATGTGGGAGTTGTAGATGTAGTGTATATTGAGGAAATGTCTACCTCAAGTCCTCTCAGTTGTAACTGACCCCAGAACATTTAATGCCCTCACATTGTAAACTTCAATTTCATTTTGAATATTTATAATATGTATAATTTATTATATACTGTACTCATCAATAATCCATGTTTTCGTACTATATAATTCACAAGAGTAATCCGACATTTCGGATTATCACACTGTGGCGATCTGAATCCATGTCTCCCTTAAACTGATGATGTCACAATAGATCAACACAATGTTTTTTGTGGAAAATGATCGATCGCATCACAGACAAGACTGCGTACACAAAAAATAATTTCACTGTCTGTTTGTGTTTTTTGATAATTTGGAGTACATTTCATTATCTTATAAACATGGATTTAAAAATGCATAGGGATATATATATATATATATTTTTTTTAATGAATTTATCATTTATACTATTATAGTAATTTGACACGAAGCGTTGGATCACATCTTGTTGACAGGCGCGGATTTTCAGATCAAACGAGATGTGAAACGTTTTGTTTGATCCGATAATTCTCGCTGGTCAACTTCCATAATCTGACTCTTTGGATCAAGTTACTATAGTAATAATATATATATGTATTCCCTTTAATAATTATTCAATTTAGATTTTGTTGTATTTGTAATAGATTACAGACACTGACTAAGGAAATGATTATACATGTATTCTCAATAAGACTTTCTTATATAAGTTACATACATTAGGAAATCATACATGAACACAGACAAGGTTAGGTTTAAGGACATTTGACATCAACCAAACAATGGATGCATGGGTTGATACATATTTTTGGGTTGTTTTTTTTTTTTATTGTAATAATGTGTACGGATATAAAGTTTCTAAAAATAAATAAGGGACTTGTCAATTTTCTGTGATGTTCAAAAGTTGAAATGCTTTAACCCTTCCTACATAACTAACAAATTTTTCCCACTATTTTTGACTTGATTGAAAAATGGAAATAAAAAATTAAATTTCATACAGTAATTTATTTTATAAAAACATAAATGTAGTTTTTATTTTCATAATTTTTGGAAAAAGTTTGTTATAGCATGTGTAGTTAAGTGAAAATGTGTATTGCATTTGTTCACCAGTGAATATTAACTTTGTTTTAGTTAAGTTGTTCACCAGTGAAATGTAACTTTGTTTTAGTTAAGTTGTTCACCAGTGAAATGTAACTTTGTTTTAGTTAAGTTGTTCACCAGTGAAATGTAACTTTGTTGTAGTTAAGTTGTTCACCAGTGAATATTAACTTTGTTGCAGGAGAAAACAGCTCCTGACAATGGGTGAGGATAAAACTAAGAAAATTCTGGAGGGAAAGCTTGATAAATCTCAGGGTGAATTTGTGGGACGCTCAGGCCTTACCTACCAAACACAGGAGTCAGTAGCTTCCAAAAATCAAGTAAGTAAAGAAAAGAGGAACAGAGTATAATTGACTCTAGTAAATCCAATGTTATTTATTACAATTGTTTTGATTGGATGAAAACGCAATGTATTCATATGTGCCTGAAAACAAGTAATGTATGAAGACTCAGCGGAGAAACTATTGAAATATTGGAAATTTTTAATACAGGGAACAAATTGGAATTATAAGAATCAAATATTCTTTTTGAAGAATTTATCGGATGTGTAAACTCTGGACATTTTTCTCATAAACTGAATATTTAAGCACTTTTATGTAGTTTGTGTGTAAAGTGTCCAGAGTTTACCCATCGATAAATTGTTCAGAAAGAATGTTTAATCCTGTAGTAGTCTTCTCGGACAGGTAAGAGTGATGCCTGTACCTCTCGGACAGGTAAGAGTGATGCATGTACCTCTCGGACAGGTAAGAGTGATGCATGTACCTCTCGGACAGGTAAGAGTGATACCTGTACCTCTCGGACAGGTAAGAGTGATGCATGTACCTCTCGGACAGGTAAGAGTGATGCATGTACCTCTCGGACAGGTAAGAGTGATACCTGTACCTCTCGGACAGGTAAGAGTGATGCATGTACCTCTCGGACAGGTAAGAGTGATGCATGTACCTTTTGGACAGGTAAGAGTGATGCATGTACCTCTCGGACAGGTAAGAGTGATACCTGTACCTCTTGGACAGGTAAGAGTGATGCCTGCAGAATTTTGTATCTTTTGTAAACACAAGAAAACATTCAGTATGTGAATTGGTAGATGTATTAAAAATGATGTCCGACGTTGTCGTCATATTGAACTGGAATAACTCCAAATGCAATAATGTCGGGATCATTTCTTAAATGAATTTCAAATAAATAGTCTTCAAATTAGATTATAGTATGTACTAACATTGGGTCTTTGAATATCAGCTGTTCTATTTATTTTCAGGATTCTTCGAATAAAAGACAATTTGCCAAAAACTACATCAGTGAAATCACAAAAGAGACTGTTTTCACAGACAGAAAGAAAAACGAATTCCTGAAGCAATGGCCATTAATTTTCCATGAAATGGTGTATAGTGCTGTGACAGATATGTCTGACATGCAGGGTTACATGAAGAAATGTCTTGAGGAGTTGGAGAAGAGCTAGTGATGACCAGGAGGAGCAGAGAGGCAGGTCTAACCTTGTGCAGGAAAATTCTTGTGTGTGGAAATTCTCAGGACTTGGGGCAATGCAAAATTAAGTTTCAAAGAGAAAGATTTCTGAAGAGAAAGTTTTGGGAGAAGAATCGACTTCAGATCTGTTCTTTGTGGATAGTGGGACCCAACTTAGCAGACAAAAGCAGCCATTTAGTGGACCACTTTTCTGTGAGAAGTTCATTTTGAAGGAGATTGTTTTTGTGAAGACACGAGGCAGTCCTGACGAAGACTGCAAGGTCACCGGAGGTCAGCACCAAAGGTCGCCCTCACGTGAACCTTCTTTTCACAAGTTTGTGTGATTTTCGAGTCCGAGACACTTTGTCCTTATTTTGTGAGGCAGTCTACAAGAAGATGATTTAAAGTGCCATGCAGAAACCATCCATCTAGACTAACATGTGCTATATATCAGTCAATTAGAGCCCATGTCTTTCATGTACAGTGTGTGGATAACTTTTCAGTTGCCCAGCTTCACATGCTGCAGTAAAATTGTGTTAATCCATGACTTGTCTCCCTTCCATACACAGAAAATCTCCCCATATATAATAATTTTGTGCCAACCAACACAGTACGTAGATATTCTTGCATTTAATTTAATTTTCTATCAGTTTTGAAACCTTGGCAAGATTCTGTACATTTATTTGGGACCATTATTATTCCACAGGTTTGGATAATTTTTTGTGTGTACATTTGTTATACAGAGAGAGAGAGAGAGAGAGAGAGAGGAGAGGTTTTCTGAATTCTTGAATATGCATGTGTTTAAATATTGTTTCTGGTATTTGGAGTGAAATAAAGGGCAGTCATGTTTTGTTTGAAAGTTAAGTATGAAAACATATTGCAAGTTATTTGGATTGATAGGAAAGGCTTGAGAGTGTGCTGGTATAATTGGTGTTTGTATGAAGTTCATTGTTACATGATAGATGTCTTCTGACAACAAGTTACAATATCTTTTGTTATTTCACTGTCTTTAATGGTGTACAAAACCAAAACGGATCAGATTAGATAAAATATGAGGGTGGTATCGCCATCTGAATATGTTAAACTTTTTAGTTCTAAGTTAATCTTTGTACACAAACTAATTGAAATTCATTCATAAGTTCATAAAGGTTATTCATAGGTCCTAAGAACTGTCCCCACATTTATTACTGTTTTAAGGTGGAGCAAGAGATAGCTTTTACATTGATACACAGTAAAACACAGTTATAGTGAACCTCCAGGGCCAGCAGAAAATAGTTCGTTATAACCCAACTTCATTATACAGTAAAACATGGTTATATCAAACCTCCAGGGCCAGCAGAAAATAATTTGTTATAACCAAACTTCATTTTACAGTAAAACACAGTTAAAGCAAACCTCCGGGGCCAGCAGAAAATAGTTCATTATAACCAAACTTCATTATACAGTAAAACACGGTTATAGCAAACCTCCAGGGCCAGCAGAAAGCAGTTCATTATTATAACCAAAGTTTGTTATATTTAATAATATTTTCCTATCATAGGGGAATAAATTAAATATCATTTCGCAATAAGCATGAATTCGTTATAAGTGTGTTCATTATAAGGGTGTTTTATGATATCACTTAAATTTCTCTGAAATGATTTTGACAGGAAGTCCTTTAAACTTCTTACCAGAAATCTAGGGAGGGGGGGGGGGGCTAGTTGAAAATCAATGTCGGCAGATAATTATAATTTAGCCAACCCCCTTCTCTCCTCCAGCTCTGCTTAAACCCCTTTAGTATGCACTTTTCAGAAAAATCTTGTGTTATTTCCCCTGTAAGTGGATCTGATCAAAATTGTGGGAAATGACCAATGGTACATTATACAGTTGTTATTTTTTGGATGTTGTATTGAGTCAGGAAGATATTATTTACAGCTATTTTCTGATGACAACTTTTAGCACTTTGTTGACATTTTTGTACAATGTACACTTCAATTTCTACTAAAACTTGCATTTGTGATACTTTAGAATCATAAGTACATATAGATACAGTTCTCCTAAGAGACCCAGTTATATAATATTACAGTTCTCCTAAGAGACCCAGTTATATAATATTACAGTTCTCCTAAGAGACCCAGTTATATAATATTTTCACGACACTTGTACATTTTGTATTCAATTTGTATGCAACACAGGTTACTCTGTGATTTCAGTGTCCGTCTTATTGAGTATATCTATGGCAATGCTTGAAAGGTTATTTATTAAAGGGACAAAACCCTTGTAAAATAAAGGCGTTACATTGTGTGGGTTTTTTTATTTTACAAAATACTGTAGGTTCCTTATTTTACATGAGTACTTAATATGGCAAAATGACTCGTATATCAAACCACAGGAACATGAGTTTGCATGTGGTCTGTTAATCAAGAGTTCTTGCATACATATATTTTAACAACAGAAAAATAAAAGGGAATGATTTTATTTCGCGAGTGGTGCCTTTTCAGAAGTTACGCGATAATAAATTCCTCGCGTACGTTTAGGAACCTACAGCGTAGCGTACTTCCTACAGTGTGTTATGAGGTTTAACAATCCAATTGCTCCAATCAGAGAATATTTATTAGAAGAAGTTGTGAGTTTTTTCCAGGTGCAGAAAGTGTGAATCAAATACAAAATCTATTTAAGAATGACTGTAAAATGTAAATCAACTTAGATTTGCTTGCAAGAAATTTTTGTGAATATTTCTTGCTGCGAATCAGTCCTTTAATTCCTCTTATATTTGTTAAAGATTATCTTGGTTGTGAAAATTAGTCTCTGTGAACCAGTTAATTGCTGAGAAATTGCAAAATAGAATTGTTGCAAATAAAAGCTGGTATACAGTATTACTCACCACTGTCCGACTGGATCCAACTGGAATTGACTGGATCTGTTGTCCTACATAAAGCATGTTTTGATTCCCTCATATGTAAGTTCAGTTGAAACCTAAAGTAAGCTTTTCTGATTAAGTTTTATCTCTTTGCTGTCTGTAACTTATTCATCAAGAACCCTGGGCCAATTTCAAACAAACTTGGCACAAAGCATCTACGAGGATGCAAGTTTGTTCAAATGAAGATCCAAGGAGAGGTTATTAAAAATTGGGTTGGATTTAATAAATCTCATTAAAAAAAAATCTCTAGGCTATGAAAAGCCATACTTGCAAGCAAACTTCTGAATATAGTGAAGAAAACCATGATCTGCTCAGAGCTGCAATTTAACCTAATCTCCTCCAGAATCACAAGCATACAATATATAAAATTAATATGCAAGCATCCTCATGCAGTGCAATGAAAGTTTTATGTACTGTGACTCCCATGGTCTTGGCAGGGTTCCAAAAGGAGTTTTAAATTTTACACATCAAGGGTATTTAGGATAATTGATATGGAATGGTTCTCATGTTGTGTAGAATCAAGTTTGTACTCCCAATGCTTGGCATCCTCAGGGTGAGGCCATCATTGGAATTTTAAGTGTTTTACAAGGTCAATGTGAGTGAAGTAGCCCATGGATCCTCTTTGTGTTTACTCTTCAAAGCTGGAAGCAAGAAAATTCTAGAGATGTTGAGAGAAGAAGCCAAGCAGTAGAAGATGGTTTGAGTCTACAGCCTGTACAAACAATGCAGATTGATGTAGTTCTATCGAGGTCTCGTCATTACAAGGAAATAGCTAGGTTAACCTTTATGATATTAAAATGTAGAATCAGCATCCTCTAGAAATAATCTTCGACGTAATCGGATATCGTGGTGTAAATCGCTCCGGTCTGCGTTCTGTCAGATCCCAACAAGTTTGCGTTACAAGGAAGTGTCATTTCCAGGTGAAGACGGGCAGGATGTTGTTGTACTCCAAAGGAAACCAAATGAGGAAGGAGATTTTTATCAAGAGGTTGTGATGTTTACGGCTTATTTTAAGTGGACGCACGTAATCTGTTGATACAAGATGCTTGTACTGGTAGACAAGGATTAGCCCCATATTGATCTCCTCCATTTAGGTGTAGGGAAAACAGCTATGCATACATGGCAACATATATATCCATACAGTAAACCTTCATTACAACAGGTGATTAAATGCGACACCTGCACTAGATATTCTAAATTCATGGTATTGAATTAGACTGGTAAATGTATTCAATTAATCTACCCACGACAATTAGGGCTACAGAAAGTTTGACACTCGTCTGAGATAAGCAACAGCTATTCATCAACTTTTTAATTTAAAGAGATTAATATTAAGGTGATGATTCTCCTTAATCTCAGGAATTTCAATATTTTCACTTTGAAGGATGGAAAAATCTATATCTGTTGAATACTAAAGCAGTATGCTATATATAGTACATGTTACAGATCCTAAATACTTTAACTTGTTCAATTAATAAGTGTAAAGACCTTTGATTCAAAGCAATACATGATATCATAATTAGATCCTTGATGAAAAAGGAACTGTCAGCTTATAGTATACTTGCCAGTATATACAGCCTAGAAGATGACCTTGAGTTTTGACCTCAATTTATTATAAACATATGTTGATTACAGATGTATATACTACGAGATGAATTCTATCTTTCATTTATAAAATTAACTACTCCAATGACATCCCTAATCATTCAGAGATCTCCCAAAGATAACTGTGTCAAGAAACTTTGACCATGTCAGTACCGCAAGGTTCCTCAATTCCTGTCAGTACCGCGAAGTTCCTCAATTCCTGTCAGTACCGCGAGGTTCCTCAATTCCCAATTTGTGGATTCAGAGAAAGTAGAATGTAAATATACAAAATGAATTTCAGTTTTAAAATACCCGAGGGTATGAACTGCAATGCATGAAGTATGCCGTGTGAGGTGTCAGTTCATACCCTCTTGTATTTTCAAAAATGAAATTATTTTTTAATTAAAATAATTTACTAATGCAACTTTGTTATACAAAAATGCATCCTGCTTTGAAATTGGCTGATGTATTGTGCATTATTTGACCGAGTCATTGATAAGTCTTTACTCCCACCTCTGGTATATCCAGGGGTTCGTGTTTTCCCCAACTCTCTATTTTTTTATTGCATAAAGGAGTAACGAAATTGATCACTGTGCGTTACCTTCGCCTTTCATAGTGATGTCAAAGCACCACTCCTGATGGACACATTCTGAAAACGTTACAAAAGTTTGTTCATACCTTGTGCAACGGTCTGAACACGCTCACCGTTGCTTAACTCGCGTGATAACTAGAAAACCTAGTTCATTAGCGAGGCAGTAGAATTGTCCATTACACTATGGATCAATTGGAGACTGAACCTGTGACCCTTGCATGACCTCAAGTTAAAATGAGCTCCATCAGATTTGTAATTTACAAGCAGCATTCCAGGTCCAGCACGAAGCGAAGTATAAGACATTTTACGCCATGTAAAATCCCAATATATACAGTATTAACGGTGTATTTCTTCAATGTATTCCCGGTATTTCTTCAATATATTCCATGTATTTCAGAAAACAAACAACATGATAGTTTAAGAGAATTTTATTGACTAATAGATGCTAGAAGACTTGGATACAGGTTTATAGAAATTCAGAAATATCAGACTTGGACACAAGGAGATTGAATTTCTCTTCTTCAAAGTAGATCAAATAAATAACTACCTCACATAAATCATAATCAACTGTAACAAGCAAAATACATTATCGTTACATAAGTAACTGGGCAGATGAAATTCCCTTCGAAGAAAACTGAAAAATGTCCGGGTTTGATTAGAGGTAAGTACAGACAGGTTTAGGAATGTTAGAAATAATAAATTATATATGTACAGTGTTTACAGCATAAAGACAGTATACTGAAGTCAAGCATAAAAAGTGCTATAAAAATTCATCATTTAGGACATTAGATCTCAAAAAAAAAAAAAAAAAAGGAAGATTCATAAATATTCAATATAAAGTAACAACGGAGAATCAATTTTGATAAAATCTGTACACTAGAAAAAAAATCTAACATTTAAGCTATGTACAGTATGCAACTTACTGTCTTGGACCAATACTGAGAAAAACTTTTAAATCCGTAGTACATGCATGCATATGGAGTATTTATTTTACAATCGTACAACATCAAAACATTAGATTATATAAATCCAAAGGACTAGAGAGGTTGAACAGGGTTAAATTTAGAGATATAATGTGATCTCCTTGAACATTTATAATGATTTCATGCTTGCAGTAAAACACGGTTATAGCGAACATGCTTATAACAAATTCATGCTTACAGTAAAACATGGTTACAGCGAACACATGAATTCCTGCTTACAGTGAAGTTATTTTTATTCCCTGTTGTTTTAATACATGCAATGAATTCACTTTATACAATGAATTACATTTATAACTTATCAAAATTGCTCCTCCACAGCACTTCGTTATGAGCGCGTTTTACTGTAGTCACAAATCTGCAGTTCGTATAATTATATACATGTTTCATGAAAGTAAGTAGATGTTTATGATATCTATTGAAAAACTGTAGGAGATATGCTAGGAGAAAATTTATTGTACATACATCTATAAATTGAGCAAAAACCTAAATATTTGCTAAGCAAAAAAAAAGAAATGGTTAAAAAGACCAACAATAACATATACCCTGGGGGCAAAACTACGTTTTGTACAAACAATTGGGGACCGACACTGAAACCATCGCAGTATGAACACATCTCTCTAATAATCAAATCTACAGGTCCTTCGGTTTTACAATCATGCTGACATATTGCACACTGAGTCTCAAACAATCAGATAGAATTGAGGTAATTTTTTAAGCCAAGATTTGGCCTCCTTTGATCGGGGTGGAGGTCGACAGGTGAAGATGAGGGTGGAGAAGAATTGGGTAGGTGTTATCATTTAGTCGGTCTTTGCCGAGTTGTCCAGGTACTGTTTTTTCAAGGCGTCTGTTGCTGCATCGCTTGCCATGTCCTGGGCCATTTCTCCCGCTGGAATTAGAAAGCAAGACGCATATTATTCTTTGTACAAATAATTCATGTAGGGAAATCACTGGTTCAAAGCACTGACAAATAACAGGGTATAATAAGAACGTTTTGGCTCCCATTTTGAATGGCTCATAATGCAGTAATTCAGAATTAACCAGGAATAATGCTTGTTTCATAAGAACGACTACATTCCTATATAATAAACACTATTATGTTATATTTCCCCCCCCCTTTCGGAGTCAAAACCTCTACCCCAGGTACTGTTCAATTTGCAGAGAATAAACCCCTCCCACTGATGGTCTTATAAAAATTTAATAACTTTCCCAACAAAATTTCATCACGCCAGTAAAACAATGAACATGAAATAATCAAATAAACATGTGAGTATAACATGTATTAATGTGTGTTATCTATTTTTAGGATGATTATGATTTAAAAAACTTTTAAGGTAGATTTATTTAATAAGCATTTTTCATAAAGTCTGTAGTCTGTTTAGTTTCATATGAAACAAATAGCATGAGCTTGCCTACCCACCATATTTACTTATTTCATGTAATCAGATAAAACGTGTGTGCTTATCAGCCACATTCTCTGACTTCATGCTCTATAGTTAGATGCATCTTAGATATGAAAATCTCGGATACACAAGCGAGTACTCTGTTTTTCCTGCAGCGTAAAGTATGTAAAATCTGATCTAAAAAGAAGACAAAAATGGAAATACATTGAGTGACCATGTCCTTCCTCCTTTAGTTACCACTAGGTTTGAGACGGACCACATTTTAAAGTTTCAGTGAAATGTGTTTTAAAGTTCAAATCAGTTGTAGACCAAAATTGGCCTTTATTGTATTTTGTTCTTTAGATACTAAATAAACAATGATATATTAATAAAATTTTGTCACAAATGAACAGGTCTTTCTTAAAATTTTACTTCTCTAAAATATTCTATAGGTGGATATTGAACCACACACACCGAAAATCATGAACATATGCAAGTGAAATATATCTGGCCAGTTGCGGGGCTCTAGATCAGGTAAGAATGGCTCAGCGGCGGATCTGCAGACCACATAAGCCAGGTTTAAATGCCGGCTGAGTCAGGTTTACCCGAGAAGGAATTCTGTTGCACATTATAAAAACGAGTAAGGCTTGCCTATTCTGGAGTTGCTGTAAGATGTGTCGAAAAAAGTAATTTAGAAAAGTGCAAAATGGGGAAACATTGCTGCAAAATTGAATTCAAATAACGAGGTCCATTAATGAATCTGAAACCTACTGACTCAGAAATAGCATCGTCGGAAACCCACAGTCGGTCGCACTAAAAGTAGTGCATGAAATACTTTTGATCAATTTTTTAAAGTTAACTAGCTGTACATTTGTGTAACTCAAACAAACCACCATTTCATCAGTTTTTCACAGTTTGCTCTTTTCTTATCAGTGTATCTACATCAAAACAATCCAAATATTCTGCATTACTCTAGGTGATCGAGATAAAATCAGATTTAAACCACCTCTTTCCAAGAATTTACCGTAAATATGAGCCGTACTCACGCAAGCCATACCCGTGTGCAACGAAAGAATTTACCGTAAATATGAGTCGTACTCACGCAAGCCTTACCCGTGTGCTACAAGTGAACCTAGATTTAAACCTCAGATTAATAATCCGAAGTACAAATCCAAGCTACGCAACTGACCAATAATCTAGCACAAATATTGTAATTCTGTGGACAAACTGCCGTCCTGCTGGATCTATCTACATGTATGCAATATCTTTCACCAGAATTTATTGTAAACTAGACCTATCCCAGTGCCTTAAAAGTTATTAGAATCATTTAGTAAAAACTGATAACATACCCTTCCAAAACTAAACATAGTGCAGTTAAAAACGAGAACTGAAATTTTCTTATCCCCCATCACTTGTCTTCTTTAATTTATTAAATCAATTAATTAATTTTACACTGGGAATATCAGGAAAGCATTTTATAGACAGTCAAAACAAGAATTTAAACAAGGCATGCAAACAAAATGTGTGCACTCGAAACAAAATAAAATGGCCCTGTCAAAAGTACCGAGAAATCCAATGCTTGATTTATTGTATTGCAATATTCTGTTATACAAATTCTTTAAAATGCAGGGCTTTGTTGATGAAGATGTGCTTTAATTCGCAATGCTTGCACAGCAAAAGGCTGATTATGAAAGCTTTGGTACTCTGATAAATTTAGGACATGATTGGAAGTAGAGATTGATGATCAAGCCATTGGATGTGAGGGAATGTATGATGCTTGAAATTTTCTAGGAACTCACCCTTTTTTGAGGCTTTGGATGCTAGACCAAACACTTAAGCACATAGAAAAAAAAGCACATTAATCAGACACGACAGACAGTGTTGCATACTAGCATGGATAAGACAAAGCTTCTGATTGCCAGTGTTTATTTTATTAAATGGTTCAATTTTCTGAATTAAATTTTTTTTAAAAATCACACATATTTCCGCCTGCATATTAACTGCAATACCAGGTTTGACTAATGAGTGGGAAACAGAAGATATACATGTACCTGCCATACGTATTAATGTCTCTTTTTAACTATGAAAAATGCATAAAAGAAATGCATACAATGTTTAAAATGAATAGCATACAGAGAATGTCATTATGATACAATACTAGTTAATCTGAGATATTCATATATTGAATATTCCATCTTTAATACAATCTAATCTGCAATATTAAGTTATGATGTTGGATTATGTAGGAAATGACTTGTTAGATGAAATGCTGTTTATAAAAACAAATTCTATACACTGTGACAAGCTACTGGTATACAAAAAGAAAATATCCACTACATATATATACACAAACAGATAGTGGATAAATCATGATTATCTCCCCTTACCTTCCTGTGCTGCTTCACTGGCACGATCCAAGGCGCTGTCAATTTTCTTCTCATAGCGAAGGATAAATGGTCTGATGACTTTGTAGTACAACGTCTGGGAGCCATTGTATGATGTAGGGGACATACACCAAACTAGGAAAATGCACTGAAGCCAAATAAAACACAAATTAGAGTTGTCCTATAGGGAAGTGTTCTCTCTCTCTCTTTCTCTCTCTCTCTCTCTCTCTATATATATATACATACCTATACATCTATTTATCACAAAACTATATTTTTCCACATGTTCAAACTAAGTAATTTCTTCAAATACGATCATATATGTATGTGTGAGCAAAGGAAAGCTTAGTGCACTTGTTCATTTTATTGGCCAGCCAAAAGTGAGTTCCCAAAGTTATTAATTTCTTTGTTATAAAATTACATACAAATGCATTGAATGCATTACAGAATTTTTCTAAAATGATGAGAGCTGCTAACACTTTTCATTTGGATAAAACTTTCAGCTTTTGTAGATAATTTTTGTAGGTGATCAAGAAAATGCATAAAACTGAACTTGACAGGGGACATACATTTCTGCATTATTGTGGTTCCTGAGCAGCACATACCAAGATGCAACAAAATTCACATTCCAAATATTCTCACAACCTCCACACTAAAACCAAGCGTGTTGTCCATGATCATGTATTTTTTTCCTATACCTCTCAAGATTCTATAAAAATGCATTTATTTTCCAACTAGAATCATATTTTTTCCCCAAACCACAAATGTCAATCAAAGTCAGCTGACCTTCAGGAGCCAATAGAATGGAATCCAGAACAAGAAGATGTCTGTGAAAAATTCTAAGAGCGCAAAAAAACTGTAGACAACCCAGTAGATGAGCCAGACAGTGTCGTCATCTTTGCTTGTGCTTTCTACGGCTTTAAATCTGTAGACAAGAGAAAAAAATCATTCATTCTAGTACTTTCAAAAATTCTGCTTTCATTGTTGTTTGTTTAATTAATAATGAAATGTTTGTTACATTAATTCTTCTTTTTTTATGATGTCTCCATAGAGTGAAAAATTCTCTCTCTCTCTCTCTCTCTCTCTCTCGAGAGAGAGAGAGAGAGAAAGATGTTAAACATTATAAAATCAATCTTTTTTTTTTATCTAATAGTGTACCTCTAAAAATCAGTAACAAAATACAGTATTATGTCTCCTTATGATTTCATAGTAATGGAACAATGTTTTACCACAAATGAATAATATGATTGTAAAGAATTACAATGCGTGTCATGAACAAATGATGTAGTGTACAGATTAAATGTGAAGGAAGAGAGTCATCAAAGCCTCCATAAAGCTCCGGATACATTGTTACATAAAATGTATTTCATACATTGATTATTGAACTTGTCTGTGTTTACTTACGATGCATAGGCTGGGTATAGAAAGCCTATAAAATTACACAGGAACTGGGCACCATATCCCACCATCAAATACAGGACAACTATTGCAAGCAGCCCTAAAAGATCAAAAATATAATGCATAATAAGTAATCTGTTAAAATTTGTACTAAATTTACGTTCATGTAAAGCTTTTCCTCCATAGACATGGCATGTATGATATTGTTACAATTGATGAGAGGAAAACTCAAAACACAAATGGTGCATTAAAAAGCAAAGGACTTGAACACAACCACTGATGTCATAGTTCATTAGGCAATGCAAACATGGATTGTCTAAACCCCCCACTACCATCTAAATAGTAAGAGGTCTTGGATTTAAGGCCCAGCTGACATTTTCCCTTTCCATATACAGTAAATGAGATCCCTGTTTAATCTGAGTTACTCCAGAGTTCAAGTGGACGAAAACAACTCTCCTTAACTAATGCCAACCACCTGAAGTTTCCTACTAGAATTCACCTGTAAAGTTGTGTAAGCTTTCTTACTAATAACAGGTTGCCTCATTTTGAGACAATGACACAACTGAAAGCAGCTTATCTAGAAAAGAAAATTTATACGGATACAGACAAAAAAAGCTATGAAGACAAATTTGGAAAAAATAAAGACTTCTCTGGGACATAACCTAGGTTAACTGTTATATAATTTACTTAAGTCGGGTTTAACAAATAGAAACATTAGCTCTTTTAAAGAGTTGTTTTCCAAATAAAACTCACATATCACAACGTTTACCATGCTTACAAGACAGTACTATTTACAATATTACACAGACATGTAAACACACATACTTAGATTTAATACAAAGTACGCTATATATAGCACTAGAGTCTCGAAGTTGACTCGTGGTCAACAAACTTACACATATAAATTATCTAAAGATACAGCTTATTATACCAATAATTATTTGATACTCCAGTAAAATTACTTCTATCATAAATGTATTAGCTGTCTCGAATACTTAAAATGTGTATATGGTATGCATGTGAATAGGGTATCATGTAGTTATGTTTAATTGTTAAAATTGTATACTATAAATAAGCTGTCTCGAATGCTTAAATCACAAAACTGCCAGTCTGATTGACTTGGCACAGGCACTGTCCCTTTGTACCCTCTGTGTTCAGAACAACATTTTATACTATTGTTTCACTTTACTTCCCATATAGCATCCTTGTTATACAGTGCATTGTCATGCAATCAGTATTGTTATGAGCCAATTCCAGACCAATGTCAAAATAGAAAATTCCTTAACATGTGTGTATGGTATGCATGTGTACATTGTATCATGTAGTTGTAATGTTTAATTTCAAAAATTGTATCTGCCCCCTGAGGGCCCTTGATTGGTGAATAAATATAAAATATAAAAACAGGTCTATTTGGTACAATAAACAACCCACAGGTGTTTATATTATGAATGAAGTCTCAGGGTGATTTTTAAGATTTATTTTTTGTTCATTACATGTAGCACAATACCATCTACAGTTTAAAGGTATGTACTAATTACACCACTTACATGTAGTAGTAGAGATAAGAACATTTGTCTATTACATAGACATTCACATCAATATATACATACAGTACTACTGAGAGTACAGTCTATGGTGTACACAACACACATTATCCCATAAGTATATATTAACTAAAGTGTACATGTACATATATATTGAACATTTTAATTGATATAATTTTTACATTATATCATGATATGCAACTGATTATATGCGCTATGAGCATACATTATTTCTATGGGCAGTTTCTTTTTGAAGAGAGATACAAAGATTTTGAAGTTGTTTTCTGTTTCTAAGGCTAAGTAAAGGTAGATGACCTTGTCCAATAATATTTTTTAATGTATATACTACGTCAATGACTATATTGTGGACATTCAAAAATAAAGTGATATTCATTCAAGATAAAGAGTTCGAAAACCTATTGGAAAGGAGTGAACTAATGCTCACAAAACTTTTCTGAAGTTATTGGTCAGTCGGGCTAGACAAAGTTCTACAAGTTAAATTAAATTTGGTAGCCTCAGGCACTGGATTTTAAGAAAATTGTAAAACAGACACCATAGTCCACATCATTTGCTGGTGTATATTGTACAGTACTGTTAAGATTAAAAGACAAAGGATTGAGGGCCAATATTTACAATATTGAATAAAACAAAAAACATTGGGTTTACAAATCAGTCTGTATGTCACGCATCTACCTGATGAAAAAGCATTACTCAGACAAGAAGAGTCCTTTGAGGGTCTCAATGCTGGTATATGGGACCTGAAATCATTGTTAATGTTCTCAACTATCAATATTGGGTGGAAGAGTTTAAGATCTTATCTTTAGCAGTTTACATTTGATGGTATAGTGATGCCCATCCCCACTTATATTTCTGCTCACCAAATACGAAGTATGGAATCTCCATAGATTTCCCTACATATTGCTGTTCATACCTTTCACGTTTTTTTATATAGATATGAAACGGTCTGAATAATGTTATCACGTTGTAATCCCGTGATGATTTTTTTTTTTCCAATATAAGGGACCTAGCTTAGTTAGTCATATATTTTTTAATAGGTTCTGATGAAAACTAGTTGAGTATTCGTTACAACAGCTATATTCCTGGTCCACAATAGACAAAATCTAGAGCAAAATGAGGTTTTAAACATCTACAAAACAGCTGTTGATGTGAACACTGATCACGTCACCGGGCCGGGCCATAAAGGCTAAAAATAAACATACCAAGAGCAAGGTAGAGTCTTCGTACTCCAGTCTTCCCTTCAGCCTTTGCCAAAAGATCAGTAAAGCCATTTTTCTCGTGCAAGATTTTATCGAGCCTGGCCTTCCAATTTTCCACGTTCTGTTGCACAGCGCTGGCCATTTTCTCTCTAGATCTCTCCAACCCTGAATAAGTGACGTCACAGGAAACTGGATTAACGTATCTTCCTAAAGGGTCGTCTCATAACACATTTTGTAACTTAATGGTTAAGTCGTACTTTGTTATTTTCAATTTTATTGACAATATATATTGCCAACTAGTAAAAAATAATGACAATATAATTTTGGTTAGAATTACCTTTATATCATATAAGGACATCAATCTATAACTTAAAAGTGTTTTATTTAATATTTACAATGCATAACATTATCTCTAGGGCCTGGTGCATCAACCTTTAGAAAAGAAAATTATAAGTACGAGTTATTTTAGCCACTTTGTTACCATTTCGAAGATTTTTTTGTTGACAAAAATTCAGGAAGATTTATTTAATAGATATGGTAATTTTTATATATGCTAATTATTGATTGTTATTATGTTTTAGTAGATGGTATCAAAATACTTATTTGTTGCTAATTTGAAGAGAAGAGAGTTGATATAACGGTAATTATACTGCAGTTGAACTTGGTCGACGCGTGGTCGAGTCTAGCCTATAGTATAGCAAGGCCCAGTATACACTGTACAGTCACTAAATGTTGCTAGATTTTTCTGCGTAAATATATGATATAGTGGCGTATTTCTGCCTGAACTAGTCTGATAGATAAAGTCGACTTTGTCATATCTCTTTGTTGACTTGTCGAACAAGATTTAAAGTTTTTACAAATTTACATAACAAGTGACCAGTTTGTAGTATCATATTTATTAACATGACGTCATAATCATCTAACAAGACAACACATAGGGTGCGCTTCATTTATCTACACCGATCACAAAGTGTACACCTTTCCGTAATCAAGTTCAGACAAGTGCAAAGTTGTACACTTTCTGCAGGTTAATACACCTTCTACACCCTTAATTATAGGGCATGTGTGTTATTAATTGCACCGAAAAATTCAATATGGCTAAAATGTTGAGACAGAAAATTTGCTGATTTTTCTCTCCGTATTTTGTTAGATGTAAAGTATATAAGAAAATTCTATTCATTGTACTGTACATAGCTATTTGCAAGAGTTTAAAATGTATTTTAAAGAATAAATGATAACAATTTATTTTTCGTACAATCATCAAAAATCATGTTAGACGCCAAAAAAATCAACAAATATTTTGGAGTACACAAATCGAGCATGCCCATTTTTATCAAATATCTGACAAGACAACCAACTGACTAAAGTCAGCCCCTGGTATTTTTCAGCGTTAGTATTACTTCTACTGCAGTGTATTGTCAGTACATGTACTCACAAAATGGTATATTGTTAGCAGTGTAACGGACAGTACTTACTTACTTAGGTCTGTCGTTCCGTGAGGAACATAGGTCATCTACGACAGTCCTCCAACAAACACAATTCTGGGCTGCTTTTGCGGCGTCGTGCCAGGTCATGTCCTGCACTTTTAGTGCCGCCTCGGAGTCACGCCTCCAGGTATATTGTTAGTAGTGTAACTAAGATTAGATGTTAGATCTGCTCACGTACTCGCTACATAGTTTGTGCAGCGAGTACATGAGTGGATCTAACATCTAATTTTAATTTCTAGATTGGTGGACAGTATAGAGGAAACTTATACTGCTTTGCTAGAGAGACTGCTTTTCTAGTGATATGGTAGAATCTCTCTCTTGATCACATAAGTTGTTAAGCAACATCGAGCATGATCAATCCTTAAATGGATGGTTGTATATTACAAAATGGTGGCAGTGCAGTGACTCTGAGCTGCGGGTACGGATGTGCTTTCTTACAGGTACAACAGCGGTTGTTGTCGGGAACGGCGGATGTATTGCTGAAGAGGTGCCAAACATTTAGATAGAACTTGCACTAAGCTTCGGGGCGAGGCTTCCCTGAGCAGGAGGAAGTGTAGTGAACAGTATGTAGGGAACTTATACTGCCTCACAGTTTGTGCAGCGAGTACATGAGTGGATCTAACATCTAATTTTAATTAGATTGACGGACATTATAGAGGAAACTTGTACTGCCTCGCTAGTGAGCTAGCTTTTCTAGTGATACTGGCTTCAGTCAGATGGACACAGCAATATACATATCAGAAAATTATGTTGAATTGTCATTTGATGGCCTACATTTTTGTAGTTACTACTCTTACACCATAAGTTGGGGGTGCACTCATCGTACAGTCCTACGCTTCAGATAAAATAGTAGTAACAAATAGGGTATAGCAAAGCTTACGGTACCAAAATCTTTATTCTGCATAGTATTAGCAGGTTGTATTATATCTAATAAAAAAAACAAGGTCTAGTTTCTTCAAATTTATGGGGAAAACTTTTTAAAATGTACATTAATTTCCATAAAATTGAAGGCATGGGGAAATATTATATAATTATTTATTATACAATTAATCCTCAGAATTTCAGAAGTAATCTGTAAAAAATATCTACAGACTCCTGGAAATAAAAACACAGTGTCTTTAGCATATTTATGTGTTGGTTGCACATGTAATTTCTGGCATATTGTCGAAAATATTGATAAAGTAATATTGAAGAACTGATATGCTAAAGACTTCCTTGCCCTAATCTAAAGATGTTGAGGACTAATGGTTACATACTTTGTTACATGTATTATAAACTTATATTGCCTGCAAAAAAATCACACATTATAATCAACGACTAAAATTTATGTACAGTCATATAATTTTGTCAATAATAACGCTTAAATTTTTTAGAAAAATTCCTTAACTGACGCTTGTAGTAAATCCTTTATCTTTTCCTTATAATGACGCTGCGAATTGAGGACAGCAACATGCGCCCCCTGTATTCAGGGGAAAGTAACTCATGCTGCACTTTGAAAAATGGATCCCATTAATCAACATGTCTTGCCATTACATGTATGTTAACTCATCTTAAAAATATGTTGACAAGTTGATGGCAGTTAATGGCATAATGTAGATTCTGTTTAGAAAAAAGAAAAAAGGTATTTGCCTTTGCTAAGTATTAAACCTAGGACCACTAGCACATTATACACTGTATTTAAAACATGCCCAATTGAAAAATTATTGTATTTGCTTTGCCTAATGAACTATGACATCAGTGGTTGTATTCCAAAGATCCAATTATTGCTTTAATAACTTACTAATTTGTATGGTGGCATATTTCTAACACCCCCTCCCTCCCAAAATGTCAGATAATTATGTTGAACTGGTCAGATCTTTATGTTGACTTGTCAGATCTTTATGTTGACTTGTCAGATCTTTATGCATAAATAGAATAGTATAGTTTGGTGGTAGAATTACATGATATTTATAAAGATTGAAAATTCAAAGATCCTTGTACCAGAGTGTTAAACATATGAGATACAGATATACCAGTCAATTATTACTGGGGGTGAAACTCAAAACCTGACAGTCAGGTGCTCTTAACAACTGCGTTAATGGGTTAACTCTGCAACTCTGTTGGTAGAGTGGTGGACTACTGTTCTAGGGGTCCTAGGTTTAATACTTAGCAAAGGCAAATACCTTTTTTTTCTCACACTATATACTTTGTTAATGAGATCATAAAATCCACATAGCTTTCACAGTGCTATGATTATCATAAAGCTTTTGTAGGAAATTGTGCTTAATTCTGATGTGGTGAAATTAAGCAACAAGTTTAATGTTTAAAAGGTGTTATTCATTTTCATAATCTTAATTTTTAGATTTGAAGCCTGAGAAATGGCTAGAAGGAGCCCATCATCTCCAAACCCCAACAATGCCACGTCAGGTTTCCAAGTCGATCCACGCTTCATTGATTTAAAACCTCTGGGGTTTGGAGGAAGTGGTATTGTCTTTTCAGCGATAGACAGCGACTGTGACAAAGCTGTGGCCATAAAAAAGCTTGCTTTCTTCGACAAGAAAAGCTGCAAGTATGCGCTGCGTGAAATTAAGATTATGAGGCGGCTCAAACATGAGAATGTTGTGACAGTGTACGAAATCTTAGGACCCAATGGGAACCAGTTAACAAATTATTCCAGCAGCATTCCTCTGAACGAACTGACGTCACTTTATTTAGTACAGGAGCTACTTGACACCGATCTTCGGCAGCTGATTCAGTGTCAGGTTCTGTTGGAGGAACACGTTCAACTGTTTCTCTACCAGCTGATCAGAGGACTCAAGTACATTCACTCGGCAAACGTTGTCCACCGCGATCTCAAGCCATCCAATCTTCTTATCAATATCGAAGATCTCACTCTCAAGATTGGGGACTTTGGACTGGCCAGGATAGTTGACATGGAATATTCCCATAAGGTACGGGGTCCTAGCAAACTAATTACTGCCTATAATATGCTACATTTAAGAAATGAACTGTAATGCTCATTGACAGCAATGAATTGTGATTTTATATAATATCAAAAGGTAACTAACTCCAGTAGTTAGTGTCATTGGTAAAAATGAAATATGCATATATTCTATTTGAATTGCTACAAACAAATCTTCCTACCTCCTTTTGAAGAGTTCCAGTTTTTACAGTTTTTGACAAAATTCGGGCATGTTTTAAAAGTTTTCTTACTGTAGAGGATTTATTGATACTCATTTACCAAGGTGCTGCACCTACAGCAATTTCCTAATCATTGTGTGAAAAGAGTTCAAGCGATACAGAGTACATGTATCTCTTTACAGGAAAGTTCTGAAAACAATTATACTGTAAACCAGCTTTCATTCGCAGCTACTTTATTTTGCGATTCACCCATGGTAAAGTGGTTCGCGGCAAGTAATTTTCGCAATCAAGCCTTTTTCTTTACAGATGACAGAAATTCAAGGTCCGGTTCATGAGAAATATTTGCAACGATGAGGTTCTCACCAATTTCGCGAAATTTTCTCGCACACAAATAAAAGTTGGTTTGCAGAACCCAGTAAACACGAATGATTTGATCAAATTCACTGAATTCAGTTTGTAATGTTGCGATGTCTGCATGTTTTGCATATTCACCATATTCACATTCTGTACAGAAATATTTGGAAACGGAGAAGTTTGATTTGTTTGTAGCGAGCCTCAACAGTAGCCAACTTTTCTGTAGTAGTTTGGAGCTTCTCAAAATTTCTCGAGCCCAATTTCATCCATCGTCGGATACCCACGGGTAATCTCACCTACTACTCATCACCCGTGGTGAGTAGAAGACGAGATCAGCCGTGGGTATCCGACGATCAATTTCATCTCAACAAGAGACAAATATTTCTTATAGCATTTCAGATTAACCTGTAGCTTGTAAAAGAATAAGGGCATAAATCCTTCCTCTTAGCCTTATTGAAACTCTACATTTTTTGAATGTCTCAATAATTTTTTTTTAAAAAGCAGCACTTGTATACAGTGCTGTAGATGACCTTGAGGGAGTTTTGGGGGTTGAACCGGAGTTGAGAGTTGGAGGACAGCAAAGTTGGTTGGATGCCAGACATAGCTTTAATCCATTTTGCACTTAAGCGTGCACACATATTGGAAATCCCAATGTCTTACAAATTGCCTTTCCACCTGAACAAGGATTTTCAGCTTAGAATAATAATTTAAATACCAACAGAATCTACCCAGAATTATTCCAGTGTTCTTCATCATTTAAATGAACCAGATTTTGAGAATCATAATGTGTTTTCTATTATCTCAACATAAACAGGGATTGCAACTAATATTTTGACCCCCGTCTGTAAAAGAAAACACTAGGTTTTGAACAGGTTGCATACAGTTAACTTCTATCATTATACCCCCCAAACGAAGTTCAGGGGGGGTATATAGGAATCTGTCCGTCCGTCCGTCTGTCTGTCTGTGCAGATCCGTGTCCGGGCCATAACTTCTTTGTTCTTTGACTTAGGCATACCATATTTGGCACACAGGTAGATCACCATGAGACGATGTGTGGAGTACCTTCATGACCTCTATATGACCTTGACCTCAAGGTCAAAATTAAAGGTTTTTTACAATGGATTCGTGTCCGGGCCATAACTTCTTTGTTCTTTGACATAGGCATACCATATTTGACACATGAGTGTATCACCATGAGATGATGTGTCATGTACCTTCATGACCTCCATATGACCTTAACCTCAAGGTCAAAATTAAAGGTTTTTACAATGGATTTGTGTCAGGGCTATGACTTCTTTGTTTTTTGACATAGGCATACCATATTTGACACATGAGTGTATCACCATGAGACGATGTGTCATGTACATTCATGACCTATTTATGACTTTGACCTTTGATCTCAAGGTCAAAATTATAGGTTTATACCATGGATTTGTGTTCAGACTATATCTTCCATTTTCTTCTACAAAGGCATACCATATTTTTACACTCAGGAAAGAGGTAATTTATACCTATTAACAACACCCTTTGGGCGATTGGGGTAAGCGGGGGGGGGGGGGGGGGGGGGGGGGTATTCTTAATGAGCATTGCTCACAGTACCTCTTATTATTGTTGATGTGAGATCAGATTGATCGGTAAATGAGCTTTAATGAAAAGTTCTACTCCAAAATGTAATGAAGGTTTTTTACTACAATATAGCTATATACAGGGAATTTCTTATGGATGCTATCCACGTATTTTAAATCTCCCAGTTTGAAACCATGGATATCCCATTGACATAATATTTTATATATTTAGGGTTACCTCACAGATGGAGTGGGAACCTGCTGGTACCGTTCCCCTGAGTTGATTATCTCCCCTAGGGACTACACTAAGGCCATCGACATGTGGGGTGTTGGATGCATTTTTGCCGAGATGTTGGCGGGGAAACCACTTTTCTGCGGGGGAAATGAAATGGACCAGATAGGGAAGATTCTTGATGTGTCACACCTGAGTGACAATGAATGGAACAAACTGACACAGGTGTTACCGATCAATATCCTCCGAAACAGATCCAGGACGCCCAAGACAGCATTAAAAGCCAAGTTCAAGGAGTTATCAGAAGATGGTAGGTGAACTAAACGAAAAGTTTGATGGAGTTTTACATTTGTAGCAGATTGATCACATACCTTATTAATTTTATCATGTCCCTGTAACTGAAGAATTGAGGGCATAAGATTTTTGGTGTGTCAGTCTGTTAGTCTGTAAAAACTTAACCTTGCCCATAACTTTTGAATGGATGGTGATAGGGCTGTCATATTTAACATGTTTATTCCTTGTGACAAGACCTTTCTTTTGGTATTGGAATTTTCACCTCATGACCTTGACCTTGAAGTTTGACCTACTTTTGAAGAACTTTAACACTGGCCATAACTTTTAAATAGTTAGTGATAGGGCTTTCATATTTCATATGTGTATTCCTTGGGTACCAGAATTACTTTACTATTGTATGGGAACACCAGTTTTCTAAAATACAATTTGTCTTCTATTACATTAGGTTTCAGTAACAAGCATGTAAACATTGGTTACAGTGAACACACTTATAATGAATTCATGCTTACAGTAAAACACTATTACAGTGAACACACTTATAATGAATTCATGCTTACAGTAAAATATGGGTACAGTGAATTTACACTTACAACAAAGTTATTTTCATTACCTGCAGTTTTAGAATATATTATAAACTCTCTGGATATAACAAATTACGTTTATAATGAATCAAAATTGTTCATCCCCAGCACTTTGCTGTAAGCATGTTTTACTGTAAAAAAGTTTATTCATTAAGGACTTGGCATTCAGATTCTTCGCTGCAAGAATTAGATTTATTTGAAATGATAGTATCTGCCAAATTTATACTTTCCAAATATGTCTAAAACTTAGAAATGAGCTTGAAAATGATTATCTCTGCAAATGATTGATGTGCTTTATATTTACATAGAACAAAAAAACATCAATTTATAGAGTATGCGTGTATTTTTGTCCATGAAGCAAAAGTTGTGTCATTTAAATTATAACCTTTGTAGTGAAATATTCATATGTTTGTAGAGATAGCATTTCACAAATACTATGGTCATTATAATAATCTAAGCTGCAAATACAAGTTATCACTGGGTCAAATGCTGTCTGATGTGTTTTATACCAGTTGTTAGGGCACTCTTTACATACTGATTTGGACTTCAGATTACTCCATTCACATGATCAACATATATAGGACTCTCATTGGGAGTGATTGGTCAACAGGGAATGTTTACTCCTCTTAGGCACCTGATCCCTCCTCTGGTATATCCAGGGTTCTGTGTTAGCCCTAATCTTAATTTTGTATCGTTTATAAGATTTATGAGATTGATCACTGTTATACTACTATACTATGTTATACTAATTGTTCATTCTAAAGTCAGTAGAACTGGGTTGTTTTTTTTTTAAATTAAGTTTTTAGGTGAATTGAGATCTACAGAGGAATCCTGTATCCTTATGTCCAACAGGAGTTTTGATCTCATCCCATTTATTCCTGTTTTTGTTTTCAGCCCTGGATCTGTTACAGAACCTGCTCCTGTTTAATCCGGACAGACGGATGTCGGCAGAGGATGCTCTGGATCACGTGTACCTGGCAGAGTACAGGTGTCCTGAGGATGAACCCATTGTACTTCGGTCATTCCATGTGGAAAATGAGGTTAGCCTGACAACAGATAAATTTAATTTTTTAAAAATTTTATATCTGTACTTATTACAAACTAAAGCCAAAAAATATTAATCAACTCATCATGCTCGTGCATCCATTATTTTTTTTCTTTTGGTATCAAGTGTCCTTATATTTATAATAATGATGGATGCAGAATATTGATATAACTTTATGATATCATCACCGGGACCAGAACAGAGACATACCACAACATGTTTCTCTTGAATTAGATTTTTTAACAAATATGGGATATGGGAAATATAAAATTTTGGAACTCTGAAAAAGAAGTTACAAAAATGATGCATTACTTAAGCAACTCTTGTATACAAATTAGTGATGCGTTACCTAGGCAACTCTTGTATACAAATTAGTGATGCGTTACCTAGGCAACTCTTGTATACAAATTAGTGATGCGTTACCTAGGCAACTCTTGTGTCGCCTGCGTTACGCAGTGGCGACATATAGGGATCACTATCCGTCGTCTTGCGTCGTCTGGCGTCGTCGTCGTCACATTCTGTCACAGTTTTCTCAAGAACCACATGGGGCAACTCCCTGATATTTGGCACAGAGCATCACTGTGGCCAACTGTATTGTGTAAGACATTTTCGAATCTGTCGCTTATCAACTTCCTGTTTGCCGGGACTTAGAATTTTTTACAGCAAAAAAATTTCTGTCACAGTTTTCTCAAGAACCACATGGGGCAACTCCCTGATATTTGGCACAGAGCATCACTGTGGCCAACTGTATTGTGTAAGACATTTTCGAATCTGTCGCTTATCAACTTCCTGTTTAGTGACAAAAACCATTTCAATAATTTACTTTTTCAACATTATACGTGATATATTACATATAGAATGAACTAGCAGGTGACACATGTCTTCCGGGGAAGACTTAATACTGCGTATATAAATTAGTGATGTGTTACCTAGGCAACTCTTGTATACAAATTAGTGATGCGTTACCTAGGCAACTCTTGTATACAAATTAGTGATGGCTAAAGAGGATTAATTTTTGATACAAAAACATCTCCCTGGTTTAAATTTTATTTTTCAGAATATTGCAAGGAAATATCTTAGTACGAAAGACATGAGTTATTAGATTAAACTTTCTACCATATATGTGGATATTTATTTAGTTCGATTTTCTTGAGTCATTATAACAACCGACTGCTGTGTGCAGTGATGTCATAAATTATCACATTTTTTGCATCTCCAGGCACGTAGCAAGGGGGAGGGGTGTACTTGCATATATGATCCCTTTATTATCACAAACAAATTTCTTTATTTTTTCTTGCAAAGATTGATTTATTATCTGGTCACATTTCAGTAGTTGTGAAAATGGAAGGTTGAACCGATGCATTGAACTCATGTAATGAAGGATAAACCCTCAAGCCACCCACCCCGACCCCAATTTTTTGTTGGGGAGAACTACTTTTTTGCTAACTGAAAAATTGAAAACAAATATAAGGGAAACTTTTCTTCCCTCACCCCTTTCACTTTTCAAAAACGACACTAAGTACCTGAACTCACTGTATCTGATATATGTATAGCTACATGGGATTACTGAAAAGTTGCCCAAATTAACGAAGAAAACGAGATCTCATTGAACATACTGAACATTAAAATCACAATGGAATCGTAGTTGAAATAATGGTTCCGATAATACCAATATTATGTATTGAACAACAGGTTCATTTTCACTTGATTAGATTTAGATTGGTGTATTTTGTTTTTTGCAGGTGGACGAATTGTCGCCTAAAACTCTGCGTCGCATGCTCGGGAACGAGGTATTGGAACCAGTCATTCACTGTGGTCAGGCATGTGACATGAATAAAATCACTGACTCCATGACCACAGACCAAGTCATGGCCAAAAACCTGGAAAACGTCTCGAGATCTTCCTCATCTGAGAGTTTGTCAGAAAACATGGATAAAAAGTATTCTGACATTGCCCTGCTTTTGCAGATGTCTGAGAAACTGAACTTTCTGGAAAATTCTTGCCCTTCACAAAAAGAACTTTCTTTACATGTAATTGTAAATCTTCCTGATGAAGAAAACAAGAAAGAGCAACTCTCGCCAAAAGAGGAGAAAAATGGGCATCAGTCTGTTCCAAAAAATAGCCAACAAACTGTCTTTCCTCGACAGAGAGATGAAAGAAAACCCGAGGAGAATGGTATAAGATTAATTCCAATTAACCAAACAGAACCACAGTTAACTTTGAAGAAGGACTTACCTGAATTTCAAATATTTGAGGCCAAAGACAATGATTCCCATATTGATAGCTATACATCAAATTTATACAGCGAAAATGCTACAAACTTTTTAAATGCAAATATGTGTACCGATATGTCAAGGGATGAAAAAGTAGATGATAATTCACAGAAAATGTCCAAAAATCTTATAGCTCATAGAAAGTCAACAAATCAGAGGCAAAAAGATAGATTAAATGAGGAGAGACGCGCCGAATCGCCACGGGAAGTTTTTCAGAAAACTGAGAAAAACCGACCCAGGCTTCATGCTGACAAACATACAGACATTAAACCCAAATCAAAACAGAAACCCCGAGCAGAGAGTCGGAAAGAGGAGAAAATGAAGAGAAACAAAATTGATAAAAATCGAGAAAGTTCCGATAGATCGCAGGATTTTGATTCCATGTACCGACTCCCAACAGAACATTTATTACATCGGCGAGCTCGGCGGAATGATGACCGGTCTTCTAATCGAGTTGAGTCGCAGCTCAGAATACACGAACACAAGAACTCTCAACTTAAACTCGCAGAGCTTGATAAGGATAGGTGTATAGGTGCCATTGGTGGGTGTAACTTGACACCACCAGGGTCGGGTGATTCGCAGGAGGATATCCCCACCATGTTAGGTGGCCACCGAAGTCGCAGCAGCAGCGGAAGTTCGGAAACAGACAGTAACTTTATCAACGATTTCCCACGCAGATCGGAACATTGAAAGAATGTGTAAATCTTTGTTTTCAGAAATTTATTAAATAAATTCAGATTGATATTATGAATACTACATGCATTTATTCTACGAACATATGATTATTTCTTGCATAAAATAATTAGCATTTTCGATATGGAATTATACATCTGAATGTGTCATGAGGCCACCTATAAAAAAAATTGTTTGCCTGCCCTCTCCCAACCCAGCATTTAGAATATTCAATATGGGTAGGTAGGTTGTATGGAATTTTTTTTATTAAAGAAATTTTTTAACTTTCAAAATTTATCGATCACAGTCTTATTTTATTTTGATGTTTTTCATTTTGTGGTCTCATGTAATTAAGCGTTTTAAAAATTTTGTTTTAAAGAATTGTTTTTTCAAAGGCTAAACAGAAGTTTTCAGTCGTTCTGTTTTTTGTCAGTCAGTCAGGAGAAGGCAAACAGAATGCAGGGTGTCAAGTCCCTATTTATCCCTATATTTTCCTATAAACTTGAAGGTTCCTATATTTTCTCTATTAGTCATTAAAATCCCTATAAAGCCCTATATATCCAAAAAATGACAGTCCTATTTTCAAAAGTGATAAAAAAGAGAAGAGAAAATCCCCAAAATTCAGGAACTGATGCTAGATTGATATTTAATGAAATTGTTATGAAGAGAATAACTATGATGATTGTATAAGAACTGTCTATTGGATGGAAAACTGTCCACATCTGAAAGGATTTTGTCTTTGTTTATGTTTATATTATTTCTTCTCCAGTTAAATAATATGCTTGCTTGATTTTTATGCAGAAACAATAAACTTTTATTCAAATTGTTTGATAAAAACCCTATTTATTCTTATAAATCTGCTGTAAAAATCCCTATATTTGCCCTATAAACTGCAAAAAAAAATTCCTATAATCCTACATTTTTTTAGACCAAAAGTGGCTTGACACCCTGGACGATGTTTCAAGGTTGGCCTGAAATACTTTACAGTAAAACATGCTTATAGCAAAGTGCAGGGAACAAACAATTTTGATTCGTTGTAAACAGAGTATGTTACATCCTTTAAGTTTATGATATGTTTTAAAACTGCAGGCATGAAAATCCCTTCACTATAAATGTGAATTCATTATATATAAGTGTGTTTGCTGTATCAATGTTATCTTATCTTACTATGGTAAGTACTAATAATGTGTACTATGGTAAGTACTAATAATGTGTACTATGACTGTGATCCTTTTATATGAGTTTGTGTATGTGTACTGGTATTAAAGCAGCTATTTTTTTTCTTTGTATCGACCCTTTTTAGATCCCGAGGCCCATGTGAGCTTCTGTGATCAAAGTCTAGTCTACTTGTATGCCATAAACTTTATGTTTGTTGGTTAAGTTTTCATACAATTCGTTGTGTACAAAAGTGATGGCAGTGCATACATATACAATGACCCAGTACCTCAGGAAAACACCCAATGAAAAAAATCAGAGTGCCGGCTTATAATTTTAGTCAGGCTTGTGCTTGTCTTCTCTTTGGTGCCATAGACCTGACTCCTAGAATTAGAATAGGGGGAAACCTTGAATGTCTTCAAAGGTTTTACATATTGGGAGTGTAGGACTGTTGTTAAAAATGTGCTCAATAACCTGCAGTACCAGGTTAGAAGAGAATCAGGTTCATCTAGTTTGTCATATTTCTTCCATTCCAGTCACAAATTCAGTGAACAGTAACCAATCTTGTCATTCCTCAGCATTTCTGCTATAGTGACAATATTTAGGCAAATGCACTCGACGTTTTAAATATCTATAATAATTAGGTAGCTATATAGTGACAATATTTAGGTAGCTATAGTGACAATATTTAGGTAGCTATAGTGACAATATTTGGGTAGCTATAGTGACAATATTTGGGTAGCTATAATGACAATATTTAGGTAGCGATAATGACAATATTTAGGTAGCTATAGTGACAATATTTAGGTAGCGATAATGACAATATTTAGGTAGCTATAATGACAATATTTTGGTAGCTATAATGACAATATTTAGGTAGCTATAATGACAATATTTTGGTAGCTATAATGACAATATTTGGGTAGCTATAGTGACAATATTTAGGTAGCTATAATGACAATATTTAGGTAGCTATAGTGACAATATTTGGGTAGCGATAATGACAATATTTAGGTAGCTATAGTGACAATATTTAGGTAGCTATAGTGACAATATTTAGGTAGCGATAATGACAATATTTAGGTAGTTATAGTGACAATATTTAGGTAACTATAGTGACAATATTTAGGTAGCTATAATGACAATATTTAGGTAGCTATAGTGACAATATTTTGGTAGCGATAATGACAATATATAGATAGCTATAATGACAATATTTAGGTAAGTTGCATCGACTAGCAGATTTAGTCTTGCCTTGCTTCCTGTAGTCTCTACAGCTATTCCAACAAGCATGAAGGTACCAAGATGTTGGCATGCTGATAATATTGGCATTATAAACATGAAGTTTTCAGTTTCTGTTATCATTCACGAGGTAGGGTGATGAGTCCAATGCCCAACTCCTTAAACTGAACAGGTTCTCTGGGTCTCCTTCCCTAACGATTGCTCCTTAACCTGAACAGGTTCTCTGGGTCTCCTTCCCTAACGATTGCTCCTTAACCTGAACAGGTTCTCTGGGTCTCCTTCCCTAACGATTGCTCCTTAACCTGGACAGGTTCTCTGGGTCTCCTTCCCTAACGATTGCTCCTTAACCTGGACAGGTTCTCTGGGTCTCCTTCCCTAACGATTGCTCCTTAACCTAAACAGGTTCTCTGGGTCTCCTTCCCTAACGATTGCTCCTTAACCTGGACAGGTTCTCTGGGTCTCCTTCCCTATCGATTGCTCCTTAACCTGGACAGGTTCTCTTGGTCTCCTTCTCTAACGATTGCTCCTTAACCTGAACAGGTTCTCTGGGTCTCCTTCCCTAACGATTGCTTTGTTATGCTGCTCATGAGTTCCAACTACCTGGTTTTGGAATCGGTGTTGGGTAATCGACCCCGCGCCTGACCTTCTACCTACAGGAATCTGTTTTTCAGTCAGGAGTGCCTTCCCTTAGATGATTATCTGTACTAATGAACTCCTTCTGTCCAGATTTTCTATCTGGGTTTACTCCCATAGCATTTTATTTTCGCAAGCTGTCCACAAGGAAACTATTTGACCTGTAGCTGGGGACTAGGATTGTAGGCACAAGGGGCCCAGGGCATCTCCACACACCGATGACCCGTAACTAGGGACTAGGATTGTAGGCACCAGAGCATCTCCACACACCGATGAGCCATTTAGGGGCCAATTAAGTCTCCAAGATCTTATGATTCTGCTACCTTGGGGAGGGTTCCCACATCTGGGCTATGTAGGTCTAACTGTGAAGAGGATATACTGGAAGACGAGGCTAAAGTATGAACTCATTCTGCTTACTTTTTCACATCAAACTATTAGCCAAGGGTTACGTGCTGAAAGCAAGATTGACAAGCACAGACACAGACAAAACACTAGCACTACATTTAGGCAAGATGTTGACACATTTGTATATCTGGATGCAACTGTTTCAAAATGAGGAGGTATGGAAGATAATTATGAGAAGAGGAGTTGCAAAGGCATGACCTCGGCTTTCGAAAGAGTCAAAAGGATATGGAACTCAAACTTCATCAATAAGAAACAAAACTGAAGCTTTAGAAGACAATATATAGGTAACAGACTATATATATATGAACAATTAAAACATGAAGCTATCTACAAGTACAAACTTGAATTGCTTTATTTCCATAGCAACCAATATATGTTACAAGCAGAGTCTAATGCAGCTGAACAACACAAACTATTGAGACTTGAGAGCTTATACAGTATGACCAGATATTTTACTTCAAATGAATTTGAGTTTGCGACTGTATTAAATTCAAGCCTTTCAGAATACAGTTTGTTACAAAATGAAAAAGTTTGTTTGATATAAAACGGAGGTGACCGAATTTCCTGAAGATTTGTTTAAAGTTATTTTGAATAACACTTTGTTTTCCGACACTGGCAGTACTCAGGGTACTTTGATTCCAGCGATTATTTTGACCTTTGAGATCGCCATTTTAATGTTTTAAGCGTCTGAACCACCCTGACTGGAGACGGAAATCGAAATTTTTTAGAACTCTCCATTTTGAAGGTCACAACGATGGCTTTTCGTCAAACGTTAAAAAGGTTTCTGCAGGAGCTTCCAAACGTGGTTAGTGGGTTAAGTATGGAAGAATATTAGTGTTACTTATTTTTAAAGAGATTTAAAATTAACATAAGAAGGATGGTGTAAGGATACCGGCGTTTGAAAGCCCACGTGGAAACATGCAGACGACGTTTTGTAAACAGACATTTAGTTTCGTTTCATTTGTAGACTTCTATCTTACTTAAATGCTAGTTGTTGGTGATTAAACATATTTCTACAAATTTCAAACAATTGAGATTGGTCTAAGAATGTTTATGAATTATTACAAGTTTAATGATAAGGTCTAAACGCCTCAAAATACAACTAACCTAACGAGATCCATTAATTTGATGTATAATATTTTTATATGCGACATTTCTTCAGGGTGCTCGACCTTACTGTACAGAAGGAAGACAGCTTGTTACTATGATTCCAGGAGATGGGATTGGTCCTGAAATCTCCCAATCTGTGAAAGACATATTTAGTACTGCAGGGGTAAATTAAAAATATTATATTCAGTTACGACTTTCTGAAAATTTAATGCATTGCATATATCTTTCAATGACGATAGAAGTGTTGGATCATCACACTTTAATTTTACATTCAAAGAATGGAACCTATGTAATCTCAGTTGAGATATATACTGATGCCTTCACCAAATATTGGGGCAGTCCTTCATAATTCATGAAGGCGTCAGTCCAAATAATCTCCGCTGAGAGTAGGAACCCATGTTGTATAGTGTATCTTCTTTAAATTTAATCAAGTGAATCACCAGGAATTGTGAAGAATTTGAAGGAAGAAATTGTGGTACCTACTATCTAAACTTTATAAATGATTTTAATTATGAAATTTACTAATATGTTGTACGGTGTGACCGTTGAGACGAGCGAAGTTCATTAACATCTTGCAACACGACTTTTATCCGCCTCTTCTTTTAACGCGGGAAATATAACGCGTTTGATGTAAACAGTTACAAATTGTGACGTCATATTAGCTGCAATGTTTTTTCTTCTCTCAAACCAAGCAAAAACAAAACCTTTGAAGCTATGAGAAAGCTTGTTTGGAATTTAAAAACGTTTATGGTACTTTTTAAACAATCTAATTATTTTAATTACGGGATTGTCAATGAAGTATACCGCAGTGACGGCGACATTTTTCCGGAGGCATTATGGGTAGTCCCCATCATTTTTCGGCTGATGAAGAGCAAACCACGTGACTCAATTGCATAATCATTGGATCGAGCTCTTCGCGACTATTACTTTATTTTAATTAGTATCCTTTCAATACAATCCCCATTATATCTATCAGCTTTATAAATGACCGTAATTATGAAATACATGTACTATTCTCTTATTTTACTATCCTTTCAACACAGGCTCCAATTGACTGGGAAGATGTTGATGTCACTCCTGTTAAAGGTCCAGATGGAAATTTCCGACTACCTCCAAAGATTTTTGAATCCATGGAAAGAACAAAAGTTGGGCTGAAAGGCCCACTAGCTACACCAATAGGGAAAGGACACCAGTCGTTAAATCTGGCTCTCAGAAAGTGAATATGACATTTTCATGTATTGTTCTTATGATTCTATCATCTTTCTATCTCATATCAAAATATTGAAATGAAAGACCAAATTCTATCTTGGCACTTTTATCACTAGCCTTGTTCTGCTAATTTACTGTACACTTTTATGAATATCAAAATAGATATGATTGATATTACATTGTACCTTGTATCATAGATTATATCAAGTATCTATCAACAGAGAAACCGATATGAAGACTATCCAGAATACAATGCAATTCTCCCATACTCTGATTTATGCATGTACAATCCTTTGTATCATCAGAAACCATATCTGTTTTCAAAACAAAAAAATTTTTGAAAACATCACATTTTGAATTTCCAAGAATTTGCATTATGAAAACATTACATTTGGTTTTCTAAGAAAACAGTTCATTTGATTTTCCAAGAAAACAAAGTTTGAAAACATTACACCTATTCAAGGGATGACAATTACCATTGATAGAAGATAACGTATTAGATGAAGATCTTTGAATGTCCTTGAAATCTGGTGACAAAAGACATAAAATTTTCTCATTATAAAATTAAGATGCTGTTGGAGACCTCTCTTTGTGATAGTGTAAATATGGGAACCCCTTATTTTTGTTTATCAACACTTTTATTTGTGATATAATACTTCAGATATTTTTACCCTATAGACTTCATATTGAGTATAAAAAGATATGATAGAGAAAGATACCTATGACTTAAATTTTGAGGTCATGGTCATATCGAGAGTGTGAGCTCCTGAATGACTTTGAAAGTTTGTTGTTATCTAGTATAGATTCCCTGATCTGTCTACAGTTATGTTTGTTTTTGTAGAGCCTTCAGCCTGTATGCAAATGTTCGGCCTTGTAAGTCAATAGAAGGGTATAAAACAGTGTATTCTAATGTGGATTTGGTCACCATCCGAGAAAATACAGAAGGGGAATATAGCGGTATAGAACATGTGGTGAGTCACTCAGAACATTATTCAAGTGTTTTACAGACCCTGAAGCGTGTTACTACTCCAATGTGTTTTACAGACCTTGAAACCTGTTACTACACCAAAGTGTTTTACAGACCCTGAAGCCTGTTACTACACCTCCAAAGCATTCTGTTTTGTTTTGTGCAAACTGTTCAATGTTCTGTGCAGATTGGTTTTTTTGCAAGAATTGTTCCATACAAGATCAAGCTAGCTGATATTATATTTTCATACATGTTTTAATAGGAAGTCGGCCATTATGACGATGTTGATTACCTCCTTAAGAGAGGATTGGCTTGAAAGTTTTTACTTTCTTTTACCATAGAAAGTAAAAACTTTCAAGCCAATCCTCTCTTAAGGAGGTACTCAACATCATCATAATGGCCGACTTCCTATTAAAACATGTATGAAAATATAATATCAGCAATACAGGGCTCGAAATTAACATATGCCCGTCAGTCTGTGACTGTTTAAAAGTCTGGCGGACTGACTGACATTTGTTTTAGTCAGTCCGATGGGACTGGTTAATTTTCTAAAGCATCATTTTGGAAAATATAAAGTTTATGAAATTTTATTTTCACATTTGGCATGCTTCGATCTGTAGATATATGAAGACGTAATATATAAATCCCACATTTAATTGAACATTGAAATATTGTCCGAGGCATATCGAGTTAAATTTCATTTTAATAACATTAACGAAATATGTTTAATTATTTCTGGAAAACTCTGTTGGACTGGTAAATTTTTCTGCAGACTGGTTGAAATTATACCCTATCAGTCCGGCTGGACTGGTGACATAAAAAGTTAGCTTCAAGCCCTGCAATATTTGTCTATTCACGAGTCCAACAGGGGTTTTTCAATTTTTTTCAGTGAATAAAAACTGATTTGGTGTACACATTGGAAATTTTTTTAAAATTGAAATAATACATTGAACATTTGAATTAAATACATGTATCAAAACTTCGCATCATGCTATATCCCTTATCCGTTATTTTGCGGTGAAAAGATCTATTTCCCTGCATTGACCATTGTAATTTTCTTATGTATAACTTTCAAGGACATTTTTTTTCATCAGTTTCATTCAACTACAATAATGCAACTTGTATAGCATTAGGGAAGAAGGGAAAACTTGAAAGAGGGAAAACTATTCTAAAGAAGGGAAAACTTGGCTATTGATAATAATAATAATAATTGGTTTTATATGGCGCTTTTTCCAGCGTAAGCTGCTCAAAGTGCTTTACAATACATACTATTCACCGATTGACATAGGGAGATAATTAAAATTACTAGTTGATGGGAGTATTTCAGTCTGAAAGTTTTTGGACAACTAAGTTTTTCATTCGGACAAGTAAAAAGTTTAAGTTTCCTGGCCCGACGGCAAGCAAGATAAAAACTTAAATGTCTAATCCTGTTTAAGCCCATTCAACACACCTAGCCACCTGATGCCTGATGATATTGCTAATTCTACACACAACAAAGTCTTGTTCCATGAAATTTTGGACTGTTAGTAGTTTTGAAATAGATGGAATAAAATTTTGGTTTGCTGTTTGATTACAGATTGTTGAGGGTGTGGTACAGAGCATTAAGAAGATTACGGAGGAGGCATCGATGAGAGTGGCAGAGTATGCATTCTCCTACGCAAGAGACAACAACAGGGACACTGTCACCGCAGTCCACAAAGCCAACATAATGTAAGCTGAAAATTAGTAACGTATAGTCCACAAAGCCAACATAATGTAAGCTGAACACGTAAACTAGATATAGCAGTACACAAAGCCAACATAATGTAAGCTGAACACGTAAACTAGATATAGCAGTCCACAAAGCCAACATAATGTAAGCTGAACACGTAAACTAGATATAGCAGTCCACAAAGCCAACATAATGTAACCAGAAAATTAGTAACATATAGTCCACAAAGCCAACATAATGTAACCAGAAAATTAGTAACATATAGTACACAAAGCCAACATAATGTAAGCTGAAAATTAGTAACGTATAGTACACAAAGCCAACATAATGTAACCAGAACATATAGTCCACAAAGCCAACATAATGTAAGCTGAAAATTAGTAACGTATAGTCCACAAAGCCAACATAATGTAAGCTGAAAATTAGTAACGTATAGTCCACAAAGCCAACATAATGTAAGCTGAACACGTAAACTAGATATAGCAGTCCACAAAGCCAACATAATGTAAGCTGAAAATTAGTAACGTATAGTCCACAAAGCCAACATAATGTAACCAGAAAATTAGTAACGTATAGTACACAAAGCCAACATAATGTAACCAGAACATATAGTACACAAAGCCAACATAATGTAAGCTGAAAATTAGTAACGTATAGTACACAAAGCCAACATAATGTAAGCTGAAAATTAGTAACGTATAGTCCACAAAGCCAACATAATGTAAGCTGAAAATTAGTAACGTATAGTACACAAAGCCAACATAATGTAAGCTGAAAATTAGTACCATATAGTACACAAAGCCAACATAATGTAACCAGAAAATTAGTAACATATAGTACACAAAGCCAACATAATGTAAGCTGAAAATTAGTAACGTATAGTCCACAAAGCCAACATAATGTAAGCTGAAAATTAGTAACGTATAGTCCACAAAGCCAACATAATGTAAGCTGAAAATTAGTACCATATAGTACACAAAGCCAACATAATGTAAGCTGAAAATTAGTAACGTATAGTCCACAAAGCCAACATAATGTAAGCTGAAAATTAGTAACATAACATGTAAACTAGTTATAGCAGTCCACAAAGCCAACATAATGTAAGCTGAAAATTAGTAATGTAACATGTAAACTAGATATAGCAGTACACAAAGCCAACATAATGTAAGCTGAACACGTAAACTAGATATAGCAGTACACAAAGCCAACATAATGTAAGCTGAACACGTAAACTAGATATAGCAGTCCACAAAGCCAACATAATGTAAGCTGAACACGTAAACTAGATATAGCAGTCCACAAAGCCAACATAATGTAAGCTGAACACGTAAACTAGATATAGCAGTCCACAAAGCCAACATAATGTAAGCTGAACACGTAAACTAGATATAGCAGTCCACAAAGCCAACATAATGTAAGCTGAACACGTAAACTAGATATAGCAGTCCACAAAGCCAACATAATGTAAGCTGAACACGTAAACTAGATATAGCAGTCCACAAAGCCAACATAATGTAAGCTGAACACGTAAACTAGATATAGCAGTCCACAAAGCCAACATAATGTAAGCTGAACACGTAAACTAGATATAGCAGTCCACAAAGCCAACATAATGTAAGCTGAAAATTAGTAATGTAACATGTAAACTAGATATAGCAGTACACAAAGCCAACATAATGTAAGCTGAAAATTAGTAACATATAGTACACAAAGCCAACATAATGTAAGCTGAAAATTAGTACCATATAGTACACAAAGCCAACATAATGTAAGCTGAAAATTAGTACCATATAGTACACAAAGCCAACATAATGTAAGCTGAACACGTAAACTAGATATAGCAGTCCACAAAGCCAACATAATGTAAGCTGAAAATTAGTAACATATAGTACACAAAGCCAACATAATGTAAGCTGAAAATTAGTAACATATAGTACACAAAGCCAACATAATGTAAGCTGAACACGTAAACTAGATATAGCAGTCCACAAAGCCAACATAATGTAAGCTGAACACGTAAACTAGATATAGCAGTCCACAAAGCCAACATAATGTAAGCTGAAAATTAGTAATGTAACATGTAAACTAGATATAGCAGTACACAAAGCCAACATAATGTAAGCTGAAAATTAGTACCATATAGTACACAAAGCCAACATAATGTAACCAGAAAATTAGTAACATATAGTACACAAAGCCAACATAATGAAACCAGAAAATTAGTAACATATAGTACACAAAGCCAACATAATGTAACCAGAAAATTAGTAACATATAGTACACAAAGCCAACATAATGTAAGCTGAAAATTAGTAACGTATAGTACACAAAGCCAACATAATGTAACCAGAAAATTAGTAACATATAGTACACAAAGCCAACATAATGAAACCAGAAAATTAGTAACATATAGTACACAAAGCCAACATAATGTAACCAGAAAATTAGTAACGTATAGTACACAAAGCCAACAAAATGTAACCAGAAAATTAGTACCATATAGTACACAAAGCCAACATAATGAAACCAGAAAATTAGTAACATAACATGTAAACTAGTTATAGCATTACACAAAGCCAACAAAATGAAACCAGAAAATTAGTACCATATAGTACACAAAGCCAACAAAATGTAACCAGAAAATTAGTAACATATAGTACACAAAGCCAACATAATGTAACCAGAACATATAGTACACAAAGCCAACATAATGTAACCAGAAATTAGTAACATATAGTACACAAAGCCAACATAATGTAACCAGAAAATTAGTAACATATAGTACACAAAGCCAACAAAATGTAACCAGAAAATTAGTAACATATAGTACACAAAGCCAACATAATGTAACCAGAACATATAGTACACAAAGCCAACATAATGTAACCAGAAATTAGTAACATATAGTACACAAAGCCAACAAAATGTAACCAGAAAATTAGTAACATATAGTACACAAAGCCAACATAATGTAACCAGAAAATTAGTAACATATAGTACACAAAGCCAACAAAATGTAACCAGAAAATTAGTAACCTATAGTACACAAAGCCAACATAATGTAACCAGAAAATTAGTAACATATAGTACACAAAGCCAACAAAATGTAACCAGAAAATTAGTAACGTATAGTACACAAAGCCAACAAAATGTAACCAGAAAATTAGTAACATATAGTACACAAAGTTAACATAATGTAACCAGAAAATTAGTAACATATAGTACACAAAGCCAACATAATGTAACCAGAAAATTAGTACCATATAGTACACAAAGCCAACAAAATGTAACCAGAAAATTAGTAACATATAGTACACAAAGCCAACATAATGAAACCAGAAAATTAGTAACATATAGTACACAAAGCCAACATAATGTAAGCTGAAAATTAATAACATAACATGCAAACTAGATATTGCAGTCCACAAAGCCAACATAATGAAACCAGAAAATTAGTAACATATAGTACACAAAGCCAACATAATGTAACCAGAAAATTAGTAACATATAGTACACAAAGCCAACATAATGTAACCAGAAAATTAGTAACATATAGTACACAAAGCCAACATAATGAAACCAGAAAATTAGTAACATATAGTACACAAAGCCAACATAATGTAACCAGAAAATTAGTAACGTATAGTACACAAAGCCAACAAAATGTAACCAGAAAATTAGTACCATATAGTACACAAAGCCAACATAATGAAACCAGAAAATTAGTAACATAACATGTAAACTAGTTATAGCAGTCCACAAAGCCAACAAAATGTAACCAGAAAATTAGTACCATATAGTACACAAAGCCAACATAATGTAACCAGAAAATTAGTAACATATAGTACACAAAGCCAACAAAATGTAACCAGAAAATTAGTAACATATAGTACACAAAGCCAACATAATGTAACCAGAACATATAGTACACAAAGCCAACATAATGTAACCAGAAATTAGTAACATATAGTACACAAAGCCAACATAATGAAACCAGAAAATTAGTAACATATAGTACACAAAGCCAACAAAATGTAACCAGAAAATTAGTAACATATAGTACACAAAGCCAACATAATGTAACCAGAAAATTAGTAACATATAGTACACAAAGCCAACAAAATGTAACCAGAAAATTAGTAACCTATAGTACACAAAGCCAACATAATGTAACCAGAAAATTAGTAACATATAGTACACAAAGCCAACAAAATGTAACCAGAAAATTAGTAACGTATAGTACACAAAGCCAACAAAATGTAACCAGAAAATTAGTAACATATAGTACACAAAGTTAACATAATGTAACCAGAAAATTAGTAACATATAGTACACAAAGCCAACATAATGTAACCAGAAAATTAGTACCATATAGTACACAAAGCCAACAAAATGTAACCAGAAAATTAGTAACATATAGTACACAAAGCCAACATAATGAAACCAGAAAATTAGTAACATATAGTACACAAAGCCAACATAATGTAAGCTGAAAATTAATAACATAACATGTAAACTAGTTATAGCATTACACAAAGCCAACATAATGAAACCAGAAAATTAGTAACATATAGTACACAAAGCCAACATAATGTAACCAGAAAATTAGTAACATATAGTACACAAAGCCAACATAATGTAACCAGAAAATTAGTAAGATATAGTAAACTAGTTATAGCAGTCCACAAAGCCAACATAATGTGACCAGAAAATTAGTAACATACTATTGAGAGACTTTTAAAGACATATGTGATGTTTTTGACATTTTCTCTAAAATTATTTTTTCATCTCAATATGAAGAGCTCTTGTATGATTTCCAAAATTGGTGTAACTTTTATATTGTTATAATAATTACCAAACTTTGTATATTTGCCTGGATAGCTCAGTGGTCAGATCACCTGACTAGTAATACAATGGTCCCGGGTTTGATACCTGGTTGTTCCAAAGATTTTCATCTCTTTCTTTGCGACAGTAATGTCCATTTATAAGACTTACTGCAGTACGTTTAAGGTTGATTTTACATTTCTTCTTGCAACAACCAGGAACTATCAAAATGTGCTAACTCTGTGCATGTGAATTGTACAAGAAATATCACATATGTCCTTAAACAATTTAGATCTAGCTTGATTTGTAAACCTGTAATAGATTCAAAGCTGGCGTTCAGCTGGAATGCAGTGACATAATGATGTGCTGAATGTTTGCAGGAAGATGACAGATGGTTTGTTTTTGAAGTGCTGTAGACATGTAGCGGAACAGAACAAAGATATTAAATTCAAAGAGATGTACCTAGACACAGTCTGCTTAAACGTAAGTCTGCACAGTGGGTATCTCTGATGTACGCCAAAGATTGAGCTGCAGAACTTTATCTCCCTTGTCTGAAAAATTGGTATGAATGACTGGAAGCTACTGTGCCACACTATACAAAAACTTGCAATTAACAGCTTAATTTTTTAATTCCATATCTCTCTGTTTACTCTGCCATCTGCATCCTAAAAGTTTTCCCCAGATGCTAAAATATGTTAATTGCAAAAAGAGGTTGGGGGTGGGTGGGGTGGGGTGAATTCCTTAAGATTCTGGGTATTCCGCAGAAATGGCATGTAGATGTAGGGGAGTTAATGGAAGTATTTTTTTTTTTTTAAATTTGATATTCTGTGTTAAAGAGAACATAAAAACTGAGACAATTGACACGGCGGGAACCTAACAAACAGATGATTGTTGACATTTCAAATGACTCTGGAATAAATGTTTTGAATTTATGTTTTGTCATCAATGTAGTGACAATACATGTGATATTAGAATCTGGAGGTGGCAGAGTTCATACTGTAAACACTTCAATGGTGGGAAAAAACTTTGGTTGTATTAAATTGTTTGCTTTTATAATTTGTTACGATAACTCTCATTCCCTATAAATTTTTCAGACTAGGGAGCTTATTTTGCAGCTACGCTGAAAACATCAGACTTGACATTGAACAGTAAAATTGTTTGAATGAAATTCCTATACTGTATAAGATAATGACTTTTTTTTTTTTTTTATATCTGATGTACCTTCAGAAACTGTAGGGTACATTGTAAAAGAGGTTGGTTTAGAACTAACTAAATACTGTATTAGTAGATATGAATAGTAAAACTTTATTTTTGTGAAATTTGTATATTTAGGAGAACTGTGCAATTGTATATTTAGGAGACCTGTACAATTGCTATAGAAATGATATGAAATACTGTGCTCTACATGTAAGATTAATGATTTATTTCCCTTTCAGATGGTTCAGGACCCAACTCAGTTTGACGTGTTAGTGATGCCCAATCTGTACGGTGATATTCTGAGGTTTGTAGATCTCCCTGTTTTCGGACCTACACGTATATTTCCTTCTATGTATCTATTGATGCCCCATCGATACGGTGATATTCAGAGGTTTGTAGATGTCCCTGTTTGCAGACCTACACATGTATATTTGTTTGCAGATCTACAGCTGTACACCTACTTGTATATTTCCTTTTATGATGTACATTTTTGTGTTACATGTTGATTAGCTATCACAGCTAAGAAGTTCTACTTTCACTTTGTCACAGCAGGTTTTTCCCTACCGTATGGGAATGGTACTGATATCTCTATCATTGGGGGAAAATAGCATCAAAATAGAACAAATTGGGAAATTTCTTTCATGTCAACAAATTGCATTTGTTTTAAAATGAACACTAAATAAACCATATTTTAAAGAATAAACAAGTATTCGATGTTTGCAATTTTACTAATAAGCACCATTTTATTTACCTCTTCTTTCTATTTAAGAGGAAGTGAAGAAATTTGTTTGTTGCTTGTACATTTCAATGTAGTTTCATACAAAGCGAATTGTGAGCCTTGAAATATGAAGACGTAGCAGTTTGTTACTGGACATATTTTAGCCTCAGAATTGGGGAAAATCAATAGTATTTACCATTGGGAATCAATCTAATTAAAATTAGAACTTCCATCCGCTCCCCAGTTTTCGATACGCGACGTATCGAAAACTGGGGAGCGGATGGAAGTTCTAATTTTAATTAGATTGCATTGGGAATGATACTGTTTATTGGTACCACTTAAATAAGGGAGATAAATGCTGTATCATCCTATGATGGTTTATTTTTAGATCAGGTTTTAATGTATTTGTTTCTGATTGACAGTGACCTTTGTGCGGGACTAATTGGAGGACTCGGGGTGACACCTAGTGGTAACATTGGTCAGGATGGTGCTATTTTTGAATCTGTAAGTTCTTGGTTTTTTAGTATATATACATTTAAAAAAGTTAAAAGCTGTGAAATGACGTGAAATGGGATGTTCTCCTGTCGTACTTCAGTGTCTTTTCTGTTGACAGGTTCATGGCACAGCCCCTGACATCGCAGGGGATGACAAAGCTAATCCCACAGCCCTCTTACTCAGCGCGGTTATGATGTTGCGATTCATGGGTCTAGGCCAGTATGCGCAGCGCATAGAAATGGCATGTTTTGATGTTATCAGAGAAGGAAGGGTGAGTGCTTTGTTCTCCATGAATGGAAAGAAATCAAAGTGGTGTTAATATCAATGTTTTTTGGATATCTATTTGTAGTATGGGAGCAAACTGCTTTTGGTTTATCTGTCTGTGCAGCTCTAACTTCGGTCAGAACTTATAAGCTATTTATCTTTTAAGGTTTAATTCACTATATTCATAATTGAACTGGTCCAGATTACATGACACAGTGTTTTTGCTGAATCGTCTTGCTTATTAAAATGCAATGCAATTGTGAGTCATTCATTGTCTTTCCTCTTCCAGGAGGAGACATATTGTTTTTGTACTTTCTGTCTGTCCGTCTGTTTGTCAGTCTGTCACAAAATCCTGTGAACGCTGCTCCTCTTATATGGCTTATCAGATAGACTTGAAACTTTGTACAATGCTTCATTACCATATGTAGATATGCATATTGTTGGGACGGGAGGATCCAATCATTTTCCTAAAAGTTATAGTGGATCTTAGAGGGGTGGAGGATGTAAAAGAGTTTGTGAACACTTCTCCTCCTATATGGTTTATCTGATAGATTTGAAACTTTGTACAATGCTTCATTATCATATGTAAATGTGCATATTGTCGGGACAGGAGGATCCATTTTATATCCTCTTATATGGATTATCTGATAGACTTGAAACTTTGCAATACTTCAACAATGCCATTTGCAGATGTGCATATTGTAGGGACAGGAGGATCCAATTGTTTTCCTTAAAGTTGGTGGATCTTCGGATTGGAGGGTGTAAAATAGTTTGTGAACAATTCTCCTATATGGTTTATTGATGTTCATAATGTGTTACGTTCCTGCCCGTGCTTTTTCCTCCATCCTATGCAGTACATTAAAGGACATATCTCATGTTTTCAAAGTATACAATATTACATGCATTTTGTCTTCTTTATGCTTATAGTAATTAATCCTAATAGTTCGTTCGCCGAAATTTTGCGATAATTAACCACAATACAGACTTAAATCTAAGCCCCGTTTTCAAAAAGTCAAGTTAATTAGGTAGGTAGTCACGTGGTACAGTGACGTCACATGCGCCCTTCGGATTGTGAAAGTACTGCGAGATATGATTAAAAACTCAACTTTTAGGGGCCTAATTAATTTACCATGGGCAACATTTAAATCAATGTTGATAAATTGTCCGAGTTTTATATGTGTTCGCCACCAGTGCACACATATAACGATGTAAATACCCAAATATAGCGAGTAAAGCGTGTATGAAATCGGCAAAATTGGAAGTAAATAATGTTTATATGGGTCGCCGTCTACAAACTGTTTGGGGATGTTATTCCTTTATACATCTGTAATTGGCGCTGTTTTTCTAAAATAAACAGTGCAATCATTATTTATTTTTGGATTAGACAAATTATGATACATTAAATTGTTGACAACTAGGCCCTATGCCAAGCTATTGTCACGCGTGCATTTCGGAAAGAAAGCAAAAGACAACACACACAAATCAATAAAATTATTCAAATTTAAAGTGGTAATCACATTATTTTATTTTGATAAAGCAATCTTATTACTATTTTTGAATTGTGATCTGCACGTCTTTAGGAAGTACGAAGTGGTAGCACGGCGTTATAGCCTACTGACGCACTCAAGATACTACGAGTTCAATAAAGAAATAATTTTATAATTCAATTTAAAGTTAGGAAATACAATATTCTATTATTTGTATAATTAAAAGTTCAATTATTTTGTATAGATCTTTATTTTTGTTGTTGTTGTTGTAAATCTACCAGTTGGTAGAAGTTACATTGTATCGTCGATATATGTTGTTACAAGATGAAGGTCAGTTGATCCGAGTGTGTATTGAATTTGAAGAGCAAAACAGAATGTATGCTATAGGCCTACCAGTGCTTATAGCTTCGATATATCCATTTTCTCGCAGTTTATCAGGGTCTCTGTCCAAGCGATGTTTGAAAAGGTGACTGGGTGTGTTTTTTAAGGTAAAGTTCTTGCTCCAACAAAAAAATTATCCACGTCTTTTTTCTCGTACCTTCCTTCGAAAAATTGAAAAATACTCAGTCTAAATCCTTTCTACCGACAACTAGTACACCTGAGCACGGCACAAAACAGCTTAATGTATTATTATTTACAAGCCGTTAACGTGACAATTGGTTTTTTGTCGATTAAATCTAATCTGTTTATGAAATGGCTAATAGATGTTTTCAAACCCAAGGGCGCATATGACGTCACACAAAATGGCGCGTAAACTAGCGAAAGAAAATATGCATATCGCAAGATTTGAATTTCATCGCTTTCAAACTCGAAAACTACGCAAAATATTTCATTTAAAACACATTTACAGTAGTTTTAGGCATAACAAGAGTTAATTTTGCTGAAAAAATGAAAAAGTTTAGAAACATGCGCTGTGTCCTTTAAGGGGAGGAGGTTTCATTTGGAGTACTCTCAATTTGGGGAGCTAGGGAGACATTTGTTTTTCATAAAAACAATCTCTAGTATAGGTCATCATAAAATTATGTGACACACAATTCGTGTATTTTTTATTTTATTTTTTTTTTGGCCGAGTTACGTAGCAAATCTTGGCCTTTAAATTGGCGAAGGATGGGCGTCCAGTCGGGTGGGTGGATGGCGTCCACAATTAGCTTGTCTGGTCTCTAACTTTCATAGTTTTTGGTGCATCTTTGTGAGACTTACATAACATGATCACATCCAAAAGAGGAAGGTTCCTATTTATTTTGAGGTTAAGGTCACTTTGTCACTAAATGCCATAGATTTGAGCTTGTCTGGTCTCTAACTTTCATACTACTAAGGGCATCTTTGTGAAACTTACATAACATGATCACATCCAAAAGAGGAAGGTTCCTATTTATTTTGAGGTCAAAAGGTCAAAGGTCAAGGTCTCTTTTTCACTATATACTGTAGATTTGAGCTTGCCTCTAACTTTTATACATGTACTTGCTGGTGCATGTTTATCAGACTTCAAATCCTGATGACATTCAAGATTCATGTTGCTTTTGAAATCCAAAGGTCAAGGTCATTATCACACTAAATACCTATTGCGGCCATTCAAAGCTTCATACTTATAAACTATATTAAATACGTGCATGTTTTTACTTTGTGAATGCAAGCGTGCATAATTTTCCAAACTGCAACTCAGCCATACTCATCTTTGATGCGTTTTAGCGATTTTTTCTTTCTTTCTTTTTTTTTTTATTTATTTATTTTCATTTTTTTTTTTTTAATTTTTAATTGGTATGATATCATTTATTCCCATGGTTAAACTTTAGAATAACGTTGACCACCAACTCCCCATAAGAAAATGGGATAAAAAAAAATTACTTAAATGAGTTTAGAAGATGAACTTTGAATATAATAAATGTTATTTAATGGTTGATGTGTCTTGTTTCAGGTTCTGACTGGTGATTTAGGGGGAAAATCTAAGTGTTCAGAGTTCACAGAAGAAATCTGCAGAAAAGTACGGGAAATGGAGTAGTCCCAGGACAGAGAACTAGACTATTTATTGAAATTTGACCACATTTGAACATTTTACATGTTAAGGATTGTTGAAGATCTGTCATCATAGATATTTGAAATTACTGGGAAGTTTTTGTAGGAAGTGGAGATTTATTTACTTTTGTATCCATATGCATCATGTATGATTCACTGTTTCCATCTACTGAACAAGTCCCAAGAATTTCATGTAGTGCTGGAGATTCAAACTGTTGTCTTGTTAGATGTTTATTTCATTGTCTATGATTTATGTAACTCACGTAGTGTGTGTGTGTGTGTGTGTGTGTGTGTGTGTGTGTGTGTGTGTGTGTGTGTGTGTGTGTGTGTGTGAATCTCAGATTTAACAATGCCGTGGAATATAAATTTTATATGTGATATTATATGACAGTGCAAATTAATTTCTTGCAATATTCATTTTTGAATGAAGTCTTACTATATAAGTGTGGTATTAGATGAGATATATACGATATTTCTGCTTTTAAAATTTGCGATATACATGTAAAGTAACAGAGATGACCTGAGATTAATTCCTGTCAAATACATGTACATACTGTTATATAATCCACATACTGATGGGAAGACATTCTTATGAAATTGGTTGTACTGGTAAATACAGTGAAATTTCTCCTGTATTATAAACAAAGGGTCTATTTCAGCTCCAACCTTAGTTTTAAATGTTTTGCTTGTCAAATCTGAATATCAACTTCTCAGTTTGAATACACTCAGTAAATTGATGTCATAGTGGTACCTTAAAGTGATGTCGTGAACTAACAATGAAGATAAATGCTCAAACTACCAAGGCAAAGAACTGATATCTCGGTGAATGAAATTAACCATCTCATAATGCACTGATTTACCAATGAAGATCAGTTGCACAATTTTGACAAATTTTTACAAATCTTGCCAATTTTGATGAATGAGCCCATCAATATGAGATGGAGAACTCTGACCATGACTATTAGAGAAGTGTGAAGCCAGCATCTTTTGATTTTTAATGAAAATTGGAGCTGAATGTGGCCCTTGGAACCCCTTCTGTTTACGATGGATTATTGTCTCTATAAGCTAAACTCTCTACCTTTATTTCTGTCCGTGTCTGTTGTACATGCATTGTTGTTTTTGTTTTTTTTTAAATATATGTCGTGAAAATAGAAAAAGTCAAAGACAGTATTGTTCATTTATATGTAAGGTTATGGATTAGAACTGTTCTGTTATATTTTATCTACACTGATAATTTTAGGCTATGAACTAGAACAGTTATATTTTATCTACACTGATAATTTTAGGCTATGAACTAGAACAGTTATATTTTATCTACACTTATGATTAAGGCTACGGACTAGTTTTTATCTGCACTGATCTTTAAAATTATGGAATTCATTTCTTGATAGTACCTGCATGCATGGTATCTCAGACTGACCACTAATAAGATGAAAAATTCATGTGAAATCTTTAGAGTTCATGATTGTGTGACAGAATGATGTTACTATATACACTGTAGTAGTATACTTGTTTCACATAATATCAGTTTGGTTGTCATCATTCTTTGCCATTGAAAATGCCTGGAGGTTATAAAACTTTTTCGAGCATGTTTTCATACTCGGAACTCAAACCCCATGCTCTAAAATGTATCTTAATCAAAAGTGAAGGTTATAAAGCTTTTATAAAATTATTTTCGCACTCAAATGGAGTACATGCTCAGGATTTTTCGAGTATGCTTGGAACTTGCTCAGAGTTGTACTCAAAACAAACATCGCTGAGTTTGAGTACGAGTACGGGAAAAGTTTTATAACTCCAGGCCAGATGCTTCACAAATGTCAGAATGTTTAATGCAACATCACCTGTTCCCTTCTTCTAAATATGAAATACGATGTCACAAAATAGGTGGGTTTTCATTTTTATCAAAAAAGTAGAGTTTTGTCAACACATTATGCAGATATTTGGGAAATTAGTCATGATTATGATGAAATGGTGAAGATAATAATGAATAACAATAATAAAATTTATATAGCGCCTTATATTAAAGAAATTACTATAAGACACTTTACAAGGATAAGAAGAGGAATAAAACGCAATTAAATGGCATATCATATCTGTAAAATTACCAAAATAAGACACTAATTAAGATCAATAAATAAAGTTTAATATTTTTATTTATTTTTTCATCAATCTCGTATCGCCTTTAAGGAATACAAAATTAAAAGTTGGGCAAACACGTACCCCTGGACATTCCAGAGAGGTGGGATCAGAAGCCTATAGGAGGAGTAATCATCCCCTGTTGACCGGTCATACTTGCTGTGATCCTTATACATGTATCTTGATCAGGTAAACAGAGTAATCCTTATTCAAAACCAGTGTGTAAAGAATGGTAAATGGCCTAACAATTGGTATAAAACATGTTGGACAGCATTTGACACAATGACAGGTGTTGGTAAATTAGATTGTTATAAGACCATAGAATTTGTGAAATACCGACTTAAATCCCAGTAACATCAACTTGTTCGTCAGTAGACTGTCACGTTTTAAAGATTGATCATATGCAGAACAAGCTCTTGCATATTGAATCAGTTGAGGAACATAAACACCTTATGCAGGTGATAATGGAATATTGTTACATAAATATTGGAAGTTGACGATGAAGACATCCCTTTTGTCATAAAATTTAGTTGTTGGTTTGTCGTTAACATTTATGTTATTGTTCAATAAATATCTCAAGTATGAAGCAGATATGGAAGACTGGTGTCCTTTAAGAACAGGGTCCCATTGTATACATAAAAAGGCCCAAAAAATTTCCCTCAATAAAATGTGTCTGGAATTAACCTTAATCAGCGTTTTAAGAAAGTAGAATATATGCCAGGTGTACTATGTCAGCAAAATCAGAATGATATTCCTAATTCAATAGCATTATGACATCATGAATAAGACATTTCCCGCCTTTTTTTCAACATGAGCCTGAAAACTGTCAAAATTCATACAGATTATTGCTCAGGAAAAGATGTGCGCATTTGTCGAGCAAAATGAAAATGATATATATTGTGTATTATTATAAGATGAAAAACATGCTTGAATATGAATTTGCTCGACGCATGCGCTGTATGTTTTCTGAAAGGAAAACCACCTGAATTTGTGGATATTTTCGTAGAAAATGGCATTTTTGCAATTTTATGCCAACCTTAAGCTCTCGTCATGTGACAAATCATTTTGCTGATGAAATTGAGCGGGTTTTGGGTTTGCTAATCTATTCCTTATTTGAATGCCAGGGTTTGAGCTCCAAGTGAAATCATCGATATTTTGGGCCAGATGTCTTTACAAACTGTACCTACTTCTTTGAGTTCACTTGAATATCAAATCGACATGAATGAAAATTATTGTTGTTATAAATAGATAAAATGTTGAGTTGAAGGCCACAGCCAAAAAAAAATTTTTTTCATGAAGATTTTGAATAGATTCTGCCTTGTAAGAATATAAAACAGGTCAGCTAATGAAGGAGCACAATTCGTGCCCGTGGGAATTCCATCTGACTTTGAAGACCTGGTCATCAAAAAAACCCAAAAATATTGTCAGTGAGGAACTCCAGTATCTTTTTAATGTCGACTTTAGAGTACTTGTGCATAAAATCAGAGTGGTGTTCAAAAAAGCAATATTTTGGATGACTGATCACAAGATATGAATAGTTCTTTTTTCCATTTTTATTGAAGAAGTGGCTGTCTATGATGTCAAAAAACTTAGTCTTTAGGCTATCGTGAGAAATGGTCGTGAAAATGTTGAAAAATCGCACAATTTCATGTTAATTTGAGAATAGTTTTACTGAAAATTCTTTAGAATTTTTTTAAGAATCTACATCTGATTTACACCACTTGCATATGCTGTGGCATAATACTTTGGTTTTTCTCCTTTACAACACTCAATATTTTCTTGAATTGCAAATATAGGGGCTTGGGAAAACATTTACTTGATCCAGCAATTATCGCTGTAGGGGTTTTTGTAAAGTTTAGGAATCCAATATAGGAACGGTAAATCATATCCATCCCATTGACTGGGATATTAAATGTGTTTAAAACTGGTGCATAGTTTTGAAGAATTTCATCTTTTGAGAGGGCAGTTGGAGTATAAGTAGGATTACAAATTGTAAGTGTAGAATTAATATTAATGCCAAGTTTGTTTAAAACACAATTGTAATAATGAGCCTTACAAAGACAATGACACGATGTTACAAGTTTTGTCAGCTAGAACCAAAACATATTCCTCGTGTAACCTGTCTACATGTAATTCTTTTTATCACTTTTTGTTAACCAAACACAGAAAGATATTTATGGTGTACTTTTGTTTTAATGTGCCTGACACGGTTAATACGTGGTTTTAATGCTGTTTTCCTCTTAAACTTTTTATCTCTTGACAAAGTGTCAAGTTCATTTTCAACCCATCATCTGGCGTAATCTTCGAAATAATGAAGTTCTGTCCCCAATTAAAATATCGGCAACACCATTAATGATATATCCAGAAGAACATGTACGTGGATCATATTTAAGGTGGTGTGTATCTAAGCACTGTAATGTAATTAGAAAGTTTGGATGCAGTAACAGAAGTGTAGTTTCAGGAAATACAGGGTGTAGACTTGAAATATGCTGGGTTTCAAGACTGAACTTTTTTTTTATGACGAAGAGCCTTTCTTATCTTGACCGCATGTATTCCTTTGTTTTTGAAAAAGGGATCTTACAGCATGTTTCGGAAAGATTATCATCCATAACTCGCGGTGGTTTCAATATTGTCATAATTAGAATACTATGACTACGATATGCAAAGTAGTTGTAGATTTGATCGATTGTGCACATGGCATTTATTTCGTAGTGGAGTGGCTCATTTTTACTGACTTTACAAGTTTTGAGGCCGACTTTTCACTACCTTTGCACTTTGTTCTCTGACATTTGAATGAAACAATTGATCACTTTTAGTGCGTGTGTTGTTATCCATGTCCGTCTGGTATTGCCTTGATATTGGAACTGTCTTTCTTTCTGTATATGATTGGGTATACCTTTAGTGTTGGAATTTTCATTTAGTAGGTCTCCTAGTCGAACTTTGATGAATACTCGTCATTGGAACTCAATTAGTCAAGGTATAGTATTATCCAGTGCTAGATATTCTAATAAATAGTAAGTTTTTTGGTTCTGTACAATGTTATTTCATTCTTATGTTGACTCGGAAGGATGGTTATACAGCGACAGTGAGCACACGCATGAAACACGATTACCATCATCTACAATATATTGGTGCTCAGGATATTCACTTTAGTTATGTGCATTTTCCGATATAAAAATTAAATCCCCATCATGCCTCGTCCGTTTCCTGTTAACGCAGATATCATGGCGTAAAAATCTTCTACATTACATGACGATGCCTGCGTATGGATTTGAAAAATTGTACAATTGTGTTCTTGAGAAGATTTTTTAAAAATGTTTCAGACTGGAACTTAACACTTGCCGTGGTCCTGCCCATGATCAAGGTGTTGTCGTGGTGTGAACAAACTTTATACTTTCACGCCAATTTAACAAATTGAAAATATGCGGTTCTTGAGATTTTCAAAGAATTTTCCTACAAACATGATCTCCTATGTAAAACTTTAAACCACTAATGGCCCCATCCAGAACCCAGGAGTCCCGGTGTGTGAGCATCTCTAAAACTCTACACTACAGAAGAATGCATGTACAGTGAAAACTGCCTAATCCGACACCTGTGTATGATACAGTGAAAACTGCCTAATCCGACACCTGTGTATGATACAGTGAAAACTGCCTAATCCGACACCTGTGTATAATACAGTGAAAACTGTCTAATCTGACACCTGTGTATAATACGGTGAAAACTGTCTAATCTGACACCTGTGTATAATACAGTGAAAACTGTCTAATCTGACACCTGTGTATAATACAGTGAAAACTGTCTAATCTGACACCTGTGCAGTCCGTTTTACTGGACATTCAGACATCAAAACTGCTTAATCTGGCACCTGTACAAAACTGTCTAACCTGACACCGGTGTAATCCATTTTACTGGACATTCTGATATCAAAACTGCATAATCCAACACCTGTGTATGATACAGTGAAAACTGTCTAATCCGACACCTGTGTATGATACAGTGAGAACTGCCTAATCCGACACCTGTGCAATCTGTTTCACTGAGTATCCCGACCCTTATTTTCATTCTTAATATCGATTTTCTTTACACGGTTTATTTTGACACACTGTGTATGCTGTTCTCTCTCAGTCAGTTTCGGATTAGACAGGTTTCACTGTATCTTGATTACACCCTTGTGGTTCTTGAGGAGGTTCTCGAAAAATTAGACATGTGTTGCCTTCTCCTGTGGTTATGAACAAGTTTGTTTTTTAAACACTTCCACCTTATTTGCACTTCTCTCGCCTTGGAAGAAGACAGGACCCCTTATTCAAGCAATCTGGACTCCCCTTCACCTAGGAGTGTTTTGTAACACGTGTGTTCGAAATTGACCACTGGTTCTAAAGAAGTTGAAGATACGAAAAGTTAATAGCCGATAATCTATGGGTAAACTCACAAATGAAACGATTGCTAAAACAGGAAAGGGTTATATTAATTCTATGGTCGTTATTGCGATCTAATTTGCAAATACAAGTTAGCTGTCTGGTGTGTTTCATGTTAGGCCGTTTTAAACATATTGATCTTAACTATTTTAAACATATTGATTTTAACTACGGATTACTCCGTTACCCGATCAAGATATACGGCTCATAGCGGGCATGACCGGTCAACAGGGGATGCTTACTCCTCTTAGTATGTCCAGGGGTCCGTGTTTGTCATTCTTAATTGTGTAGGATATATGAGATTGATCACTGTTCATAATCTTCTCTTGTTATTATTGCAGACATAGGGGTAGTTTGTAAAGTAAAAGAAAACATTAGATAAAGATAATTTTATTTCCAATCATAGACCCATTGTTGGGTAATTTCACTACAATGATTAAAACTAACAATAGCGATAATTAGGTACTGAGAAACGCAATCTAGAGATGCATGTTCACAGCACATATACAACATCAATACAAATATAATTTGATAGAGAAAGGTTAAGATCTCGTGAAACATAATTCTTATTTATACGACGAGCTTTACTGATAAGCAAATATTTTGCTTATATATAAAAATACTCGTACAAGCAAACCTCGCCGTGTGAACAAACTTAAGTTACTTACATATAAAAACAAAGAACGTGGTACGCTATTGGCCGAAATATGCCGCAGTTATAAATCCATAAAACTGTACAGCGTTATAAAACCCTAGGACCCGCACACTATTCAATAGTACATAATTTATCTATATATACATGTAATGACAATTTTACGTTGATCATATACAAAGCGTCGATTAGAATGTACGGGAATTGCTGTGCATTCGCAATTTTTCATTAAAATCACTACATTTATAATGTACATGTATTTGTTATTCAGTTTAAATAAAAAAAAAAAAAAAAAAAAAAAAAAAAAAAAAAAAACACCAAATAACCACACCAAAAAAAACACACCAAAAAACAAAAAAACACTGATGCCACGAATTATAACAAAGTGGAACAAAGTCAAAGGTCACAAGGTTAAAGATTTCAGTGTCAATGGAAAGGTCTTGCCACAAGAAATACATTCACCAAATATAAAAGCTCTTCCTGTTATTGTGTAAAAAATACGACCAAGGTTAAAGTTTTTTGTATTAGGCTGACAGGCTAAAAACTATTTGCCCCCCCCCCCCCCGAATCTTCGATTCCGGGGGTGGGGGTGGGGGCATCATAATAATAATGACATGATGTAGATAGATAACCCAAGTGCGGGTACTTTGGAGTAAAATTGACTTGTTATCCGAACTAACATTCCAGGTACATGGTGCCCCCGTGGATGTATAGAAGCATTCCATATTATTGACATTGTATATGAGTATACCACTAATTCTGTCATTATATAAATACCATTCAAATTCGTGTTATTTAAACGTATATTTTCATTTCTCATTAGCAAACATGCACATTATTAGAAAGAAAACAATCAAGGCGTCATAATTGAAAAAAAAATCGGTAAAAATACCAAAATGATATACTAAATTAAAATATATACAAATTGCTAAAAAAAACAAAAATAAATTGGCGTTTATACTTTATATATAATGAAATAATTATTCATGTACACCTGCAAATATATCAAACGACAAGAATTAAGGAGAAGTTTTTCTTCAAAACAATTGTTAAGATAATAAAATAATATGGAAGAAATACTCGTTAATCTTCTGTTCCGTTGTCGCTATCAGACTCGTCTATGATACCAGTCTGGGGTAGGTGTAACTCTGTACACGTGCATGAGCAAAAGCCAATTTTCTGCTCCTGTGTGCAGATTTGGTCGAATGAATGCAAATTAAATTTTTAAATACACAAAACATCGAATCATCATTTTCTGTAGCATAGCACATGATTGTACAATGTCACATTTCATTGACCTTGTAAATATTAGAATAATAATAATAATAATATATAAGTTCACCATCAATTACAAATGTCATTTTAAAATGATGACCAAAAAAAAAGAAAAAAGCGGTAGGACTGTTACCGCAGTCATTCGGTATCAAGAAAATACTCAGCTTTGTATGCACATCATCGTATACCGGGCTGAATAACTCTTGATACCAAGTCCAATGTCTTCCTTGATAAACGCACATTTAAACATTTCTTATCAAACATACAATTTCAATTTCGAAGGACATTTACAAAAAGAATTTTCATATCGTCGGTCTCAATTCACCTGCTGTCGGTTTCTGACATTGAAAATCTCTAAACCCTTTATAAAACACTAAAAAAAAATCCATAAAACATTGAAATTATATACATTCTATATAAAACAATAAGTTTTTCCATAAAACATTGAAATTCTATACATTATATATAAAACACTAAAAATTTTCCATAAAGCACTCAAATTCTACACATTCTAGAGATATAAAAAACACTGAAATTTTCTATAAAACACTGAAATTCTATACATTCTCGATAAAGTACTGGAATTCTCTAGATCCTTTATAAAACACTGAAATTCTCTATAAAACACTGAAATTCTCTATAAAACACTGAAATTCTATACTTGCATCCTCTAAAACACATCAAAATTCTCTACATCCTGTACAAAAACGCTGCAAGTCTCTAATTATTCTCGATACATATACTTTATTTCTGCGATCTTGCTTTGTAAGAAATAATTTTCGAAAAACCATTATCTACAATGTTATGGAGATTTTCGTTTTCGTGCTTTATTTAAGCGAAATTAAAGTTCTCGCGATGAAATTTATTTTATTTATTAACAGTGCTATCAATTATTGAACCAAGTTACATTCAAGTTACTAGGAATGTTCGGTGTCTGTAGATATTAATTCCACTGTTCGTCACACAGCTCAACGACTTCTTTCGCAAGACTGCACCCCCTGTCCACGTGGTTTGAGGTGAACACACTGTTGAACGACGGGTATATGATCCTGTTTGAACTAGCACAAACCTCGGAGACGAACTGTCGACACAAGTCGGTCAGTCCGGGAACTGACACGCCATATGACACGGAAACCAAATCATGGGTCTTTCGATATCCCTCTGCCTTATTTGAATCATTGCGATACATCAAACTTTTTATGCACTTCTCAATGGCCTGTAAGAAATTGAATTTATATCCCAAATTCGATTAAAATGGCTATGTAATTATCTATGTCTGTATTTGTAAAACTTATACGGTACCAATTTTGATGCACCAGATGCGCATTTCGACAAATAATGTCTCTTCAGTGATGCTCAACCGAAATCTTTGAAATCCGAAATAACTATGAAGTTTTAGAGCTAAATATAGCCAAAAACAGCGTGCCAAAAAAGTGGAGCCAAATTCGTCCAAGGATAAGAGCTATGCATGAGGGAGATAATGTATGTATGTATGGATTTATGGATGTATGTATGGCTACTTAAAATTCTTCTTAAAAGTAAACTCTCAAGGTCAAAGTTAAAACTTTGATACGAAACAAAAAATGTTACAAGGAATGCATATACATGTATGATGCATGAGGGCCATACATGTATCACTCACCATTCTAAAAGTAATACTACAGTTTTCAACTTTGGGTCAAACTCCAAGGTCAAGATCACAAGGTCAAAGATCGTGTATGAAATGTAAGGCATTGAATTACTATAAATAATCTCTAAGCAGATTATTAAAGTCCTACCTTAGATATTTCAGGAGATATTGAATATGTTAAATATCTTTGAAAATAAGGTCAAACATCAAGGTCAAACATCAAGGTCAAAAACTTTAGTAACGTAGAAAAAGTTGTTGTCACAAGGAATGTGTAACTGAAATACTGGTATGAGAGTCCTATAACTCACCATTCAAAAGCTATGAGAAAGGTCAACGTTTTGGACGGACAGACAAGGACAAAACGATGTACCCCCGACTATAGTAGCAGGGACATAAACAACTTGGAATCATTTGTATATGGATATTATTTGTATGGCCCTGCTACTTTTGTAAAGAATTTGTTTGAATAAATTTCCTGTATATTCCCATCCAAAACTTCGACCCTCTGTGAGGAAAATGAATTTGAACTACCTATAGATACTTACGTAACATTATGATTAATTATGGCCCTTATGTTGTTGAAATGAAGATTTTCATACATACTTCTCTAGAAATCCCCATGTAAAAGTTGAAATCCCTAATGTGGCCCTGCCCAATCCTAATTCAGGGGGTAACAATTTGGAGAAACAAACTTGAATCTGCTCTACCCAAAGATGCTTGCATATTAACAACTGTTCAACTGACTCGCAAAAACGCTAAAAATTAATCGATAGCAAAAATAACGAGATTTACGATACTCGAGTACAGGTAGGTTGGACCCAGGTATGATCGGGTAATGTCAATAGGTCATATTTGTGACGTTTTAGAGGTAATCGATCTGTTCTTGTCATCCTTGAGTTGGGGGCATAGTATAATTTATTCTACAACTAAGATTTACCAGAAATTTCAAGTGAAAATAGGGGGGATTAATTTATTCATGATATTTGAAATTTCTTATGATTTTTTTTTTATCGATTTTAGGAAACATAGTTTTGATGAAAAGATGTACTTTTAAGACAAATGTAAATTCTTGTGACAGCTTTCATATAAAAGAATAAAGAAGGATGAATCCATCATTTATATTTCATATGCAGTTTACAAGATTTCTACGACGAATTAAATCTTGTAATTTTATACTTTCTTTAACTTTATATTAATTTTCATCCCTTAATATATAAAACGTACCTTGTGACACATGTAGCAAACCCACTTTAGAGTATGTACGTCCCCCTCATCAACGCTCGCCTGAGACGTGACACATCTCCTCAGTTGGAGTGCTGTATTTATGTCGTATTTGGCTTGCTTTAACCAGAGTTTTCCAACGTCGGGTTGAGGATTCGGCAATTTTTCCTGACCTCTGCCCCAGGTTGTCCAATTGCCTCTTCTTCGGCTTCTTCTACGATTCATATAGCCATGCAACCAATCATCGTAGTTCGTCCTCTGGGGTTGGGCATGCGCAGAATGCTGCTCGCCATTGTAATGATCCCTTTGTCTGCGTTTTCTGTTTCGGTAGTAGTAACTTCTTCTTTCTGTAGAATCATCAGAATTGCTCCGTAAGAACTCTTCGAATTCTCCATTCTTTAGTCGTCGAACTATCTCATTGATGTATTGGGTCACTTCTGTAGCCAAGGGGTTATTTGAATGTTTATCTGGATGCCAATTCATCAATAATCTAAACCTCACCCGCTGGAAATCACTTAGGTCGTATTTCCATGCTTCAATTAATGTCAATTTAATCTCTTCGAAAATGACGCCTTTTCTTGATTGATACACTTCTCCTTGAAGGTCCGTATACCGCTCAATTTCTGTGGATGTGTTGCTTTCATCACTGTGAACAAAGCGATATAATCTGAATGCAATTTCACAGTGAATACCCGAACCATCATTGATATCATACATCGGAAACATGCGATTGTCTCTTTTCTTGATTATTCTGACATAAATAAACACATAGTCTGATACATCATCCTGCAACGGATTAAGAACTTCGTATGCCACAATTTCTCCAGGATGCAATTCCCGAATAGAGTTGTCAAGATAATCATGAAGATCTGCTGGAACATACGATCCTAGGTTTGGTTCCCAGATGGATTCGCAATTTACACCCAATGTTGACAACACCAATTTCATTTCCTCGTCAGACTCGGATTCAATCACTTTCAATAATATGTCACGGTGTTGAATCGCAATACCATTGGTAATTTTGACTAAGATTTCAAACAACTGGTCCCTAATATATCGCCATGTTGAACGTGAATTTTGAAGAATATTCATATACACAACTGATTCATCTGATTCATAGAATATGGTTTGGGGTCGTAGAGAACCACTAATTTCCATATTTTCTTTACGAAAGACAAGTTTTGTTTCTAAATTAGAGACCTGTTGAATACGTAATCTGCGCAAATTTTCTTCACATTGTTCCCGTATAGCTCCCGTAAAATCAGCGGATTTAGAAAGTATATCACATATTCCCTTTACAAAATCTGCCTTCTGAAATTTCCTATTCAGAGTTTCCACAAGTCCAGAACATTCACATGTGTCCACTGAATGAAGGACCTCTTTCACCTGTTGTGAGAGTAACATTGGTCGAAAATCACCAGGAAGGCGGGAAAGCAATCTGTTTTCATGATGAATATCATTCTTTACAGATTTGATAAATTTAATGAGATCAAAGTTTCCCATTCTATTCCCAAAGTGTGGTGTATCTCGTATAGTCAGATTGGAAGATTTAACCAACATGACGGACCCACCCACATCTGTTGGTAAATAAATGCAAGGAAACTCAAGGAGCTTAGCATACTTTTCATCTTCTGGTACAGAAGTATTTGATAATTTTTCCAGAGAACATAGAAATCCTGTCATTGTCTTTTTGCAAATCTCGAGCTCCTGGGGAAATAGTGTTCGGTTTCCGACAGAAGTGTGCAGCAAATCAAATACCCTCACATAGTGGTGAATGCATGCTTCATCAGCAACTCCAAGTTTTCTAAAAAATTCATAATGCTTTCCAAATATTTCACTTCCTCTGCAAAGATAAGGCGGTATTTCTTCATCGCGTTTCTGTTCTAAAGCAACTTGATCCAATCGAAGAAAACGATTGTGTTCTTTGTTGTAAATCAGAGGAGTTTCACAAAATCCTTTTTTCAATTTTGCAATATCGTTCGAGTTCGGAGCAAGACCCTCTAGGTCTGAATACAATGTTTCCATGAAGAAGTGTAATCCGCCCTTAATGTTTTGTAATTTTCGATTTTGATCTTCACTTCTTACCATCTTCTCTAACATGTAACAAAGTTTGTGAATATGAGAGATCACATCCTTTAGAGGCGGAGTTTTCTGAATCAACAGGAGTTCTTCCACTACTTTCCATGATGATTGTAGTATGTTCGGATGCTTTAGGTTTGGCAATATTTTGCACGAAGACCATATCATTAGCTTACTTTCAGGATACACTGCATTTTCAAATGAAATTAATCTCTGACCAGTTATAAAATGTCCTACAATTTGTGCGTACTCTTTTTCAACTTTGCCTGGGATAAGACATTTAATTTGTCTGAGTTCACGCAAGAAATGTTGCTCTTTGTGAAGATCAGGAACATTCATTATTTCTGCAAGAAGTAGCTTTGAGTGAGACACTAAAGATTCATCAATACCACGGGATTGTCTTTCATCTATTTCTTTCGCAAATCTAAGCAAAACATCGACGGGAATCTGTATTTTGAGACCAGCATAAACTAAAAATTCTTTCCAATCCTCCTTGTAGAATGGATCTAATGGTAGCAATTCTCGTTTGGTACACATCTGTCGGCATAATCGCGAAAAGGGAGTCAGAAATTCACAAACTCTTTGCAACCTCCTTGTCTCTGTGTTTTGAATAAAAGGGAAATTTCGTATCAAATGTTGCATAGAACTGTCGAAGAGGTTTTTTTGTTTTATGTATTCTATATGGATCATTCGGGTTTCAAGATCAAATAATTGGGGGTTTGAAAGAAAATAATCTTTATAAAAGCTTATAGCATTCATTTCTTTCACTGCAAATGCATTGTGTAGTTCATAAAGCAGGGAATTTTTCTTGAGTATCTTCAAACTGTAATGTTTGCAGAGAGTCTGCAGTCCTGCCGTTGGAATGGAACCACGCTCCATACATACTATTTCCCCCTCAGTCCTTAAATTCGTCAATACTCCATCTATGGATTCATACAAAATGACCTCTCTGAATTTGTCCCTCAATGTACTGAATGAATCATATAATTTTCGGAAGAGGTACATCAAGAGTAATTCTGCATCTTTCAGAGATATAGCACTTCGTACCTTGTGGTGAATCAAACAAGAAAGAACATTTTCTGGAGTGAATGAAGAAGCACAAACACGTTGCACCAACTTCCTTAAGGGAAAAGAGTCTCCAATATAAGTTTTCCAAGGCGACGGGATATCAAGATTTGTCAAAATTTTTCCTATCTTTGGGTCCTCAGACAAAGGTGGAGGATTTTCCAAAAACGACGCTGTCTCAAGAACAGCATATCGTAATTTGAAGGGAAATAAAACAACCCTTTTGCTGGACTTCGCTGCTGCTGGTATTAAACACCAAGACCCTAAATGTTTTTCGCAGTCTCTTGCAACATCTTTTCCAGAGAGGAACGACAAGTATTCCCAAAATCTGCAGAACCATTTTCTGTCCTGGTGTTTTTCTGACAATGGAACAGGGATCTCTGCATGTAACCGACTGGATAATGTTTTGCCAAGCAATTTCGAGAACGTTTCTAAACTGAGTGGTGAAAGGAAATCGCTGACTATAGACAGTTGTTTCTCGAAAATATGATTAAGCTCTTTGTGCAAAAATTGTTCTGAAGACTCAGGTAGTAAATCACTGTAATTGGAAAACAATTTCTTTTTGTCCTTAGAAAAGACTTCCAGAATGTTGTCATTTCTAACACAGAGAGGTATTCCTTCTAGTTGGTTGTGTATTGTGGAGTCAAAGCAGACAGATAAAAGTTGTTGTATTGGTTTTATATCCCGAAACAGTGTCTTCTCTATCGAAACCCCCACTGTTGTAATGCGACATTTATCAACAGCTTCAGTGTTCCATGACTTTAAAAACATCACAATGTCACCGACAGTAAGGAATGGGGCTCTTTTATGAGGTTGTAAAGTCTTTTGTACGCTATTTGCAATATCCGTCGAGTATGTTAATATTTTCATTCCCAACAGTTTCAAAATGCTTGGCAACTCTGTATCGAGCGATGACATCTCATCATGTTGTTGTCTCGTCAGATGAATGTGACCTCTAGTTGTCGTTAGTGGCATAAAGTATGCTAAAAATCTGTGGTCATCGTTGTTTAAAGAAACAAATGAAATACATTCTCCGGTCACTATACTCTGTGTTTCTTTGGTGAGAAAATGACGCGTGCCTTTTAACGTATTATATACTTCCACTGGTAGATATATTGGGAATATTTCCATCTTCTTTTCCCAGGTTGTTTGGTAAAATCCCTTGACTAGGCGAGCCCACTTTGTCTTTGACACAGACGATAAAATAGGAAAGGCGTTGTTGTATATCTTAACTGTTTCCAATACGTTTTCTGCATCTTTTTTGAACAAATATCCTCGAAGAAAGCAGACAAGCTCAGTGTATGCAAACGGAAGAACGTACTCTAGAAGAAAATTATTCCAAAACCCTTTCAAAGTTTCATATCCGACATCTTGCCAAATATTAGTCCGAGCTGCATCAACAGCGAAGTGGCCATTTATGTGCACAGGAAGTTTGGTTGTGACAGGTAATGGGAGAAAGTTGAATGCTTGTGACGACTGTGTGTCCGGTTCCTCTACGACTTTGTAAGCAACTCCTGCCCTTGGTGATAAAGAAATTTCTTCATTTTTGTATGCATCTATCAAGCGCTGGCTCACTTCCGCGGACGCCTGAACACCACAGACTTGAGAAACACACCACAACTCGTGGTCATTGCTCTCATTACATGACACATCCAAGTTTAGCTGATATTGTACGGATAAAGGTTCAATAACTTCTCCTGCCCGTAGAGCGTGTATGTACTGCTTTATGTCACTATTGAACTTTTGCAGCTTATTTTGATCTGTCTGATTTCTTCTCGCCGACACTGAAGCTATTTGCTGTATTTCGCCATCCTCTGGTATCACTGACAGGGTGATTTTATCTATCTTCGATAGAAACATCAGTGATTTAGGCATGTCCTCTCTCAATAAAGAAAACAATTCTATCAGATCGTCATTCCCCATAGGTTTCCCACGCTTTATTTCTGAATGTTGTGCCATTATATCTGTTCTCAATGGGAACCTAAACCATGTTCCTGTTGAAGAAGGAACCTCTTCTGTGAGATAGGCATGATACATATCAGGATACGTCTCCTTGATAATCTGAATGTTCTCAAGTATCATTCCTGGGTTTTGTGGTGTTGCAAGAGGAACATACTTGCAATGTGGATCAAACATGACTAATGCACCACCATTTGGGACCTTTTCTCCTATTGTCAAGAAGGATGGGACGTCAGTCATATGATAAACAGCATTAAATCCAATACCAAACTGACCCGTCGTCATTGGATCCGATCCTTTACTTCCTTCTCCAAGTTTTGATATTCCCTCAATGTCTTTCTCTGAAAAACAAGAATTATTGAAAACCACCAAAGTTGGCCCTTGAGTATGCTCCAAAGATTTATCAAACAGAGACTCTTTTGGATGCGTCCGTTGGTCGTGAATGAAGTGTATTTCCGTTGCTCCAGCATCATCTGCATTTTGGAGTAATTCATTCAAAATGGATATATTACATGGATAATCTCGCAAGATTCCTTTCAATCTTGTCACTAATTTTTCCGATTGGCCAAATGAAATCGCTCCTGCATAACGTTTGATGAACTGGGCACTTTTTGACTTGATTTCAAAAAGAGATGTCGTCCATGTGTTTAGATCTCCATGCACAAACAAAATCTTATTGTCTTTTGCTATTCTACTTTTTTTGTCATCAATGCACAGGTCGGTCGGTTTTCTCATGACTCCATTCTCATCTGGAAGTAGCATGGTTTTTAAATCACACTCAGATTGAAACTTAGACCTTCTAGTAGGTTTTGAGAGCATGTTGAATAGGCGTACAATGGATGGAACATGATTTGAGGATTCGCCTTCCTTGGGGTCAATCATAACAATAGTTTGAACAAGGCAATGGATTGAGAAATTCTGTTTTACACCTATGTTATGTAGAAAGTTTGTATATTTTTTCCATCTGTCTTCTACTTTGTACAAGAATGGTTCTATGTTAGTTTGAAGCTCTATTGCGCAGATTTCTGGTTTGACTAATCCTGCTGATTTCGTCAAGAGGCATTGTTTGTCTTTGAAGGAGCTTAGCAATCTGCAATTATTTTCATGTAAATACTTGTACACGTCTTCAAGAATATTCCACACTTTTTCTGACGTCCCATCAGAAACATTAGTTGTTATCGCTTCAAGATTGTCTATCACAGTCTTCTCCTCAACCTCACCAAATCCTCGCAATCCCAAATACTCCAGTACACGGTCAAAATGTTCATCCAAGTCAACAACAGGTTGTACACAGCCAACAATATTTCTGCATTTTGTAAGAAAGAGTTTTTTACCCGACTCTAATTTCTTCGACTCTGCAGAGTACCATTTAAATGGCCAATGAGAAGTTTCAGGCTTTTGTAAAACTGGAAGAAATTTTATATCCTGCATCGATTTTTTAATTTGTGCGTGAGATTGCATCTTCATTTCCAGATATCGAAGCACATTGTCACATCTATCTTTCATCTTTTCGGGTTTTGAAGATAATCTCTGTACGGATTTGGCGCGATCAATTACTAGTTCATTAGAAAGGTTTTCACTCATCATGCCAAATTCCATTAGTATCTTTATAATGTTCGACTTCATAAATTCTTCTGATGGGAATCTCTCATCCTCTATATCAAATAGCCTGAAAACACAAAATCCACTGGAGAATGGATCTGGAAATATGAGCTCTCCTGGTTTCCGTAGTTTTCCATTTGGTTTGGTTGGTATACAGGGTGTTTCTTTAAGTTTCGCTTTAACGCCTTCGTCTTCACATTGAAGTACATGCAATAGTAAGATATTTCTTTCCTCCATAGAGTTACACCACCAGTTTGTTGCAAGACTTGGAATGAAAGAGAAAAGAAAAAATGTCTTTTCGTTACAAATATTTTCTTTCAGTTTAGCATTACAAGCTGGTATTTCTTGAAATTGTTTGTATATACACTCTGGCAAGTCCATAGCATGTTTGACTGCTCCATTTGCATTGAATTTCAAGAAACAATTGAAAGCTTTCTTTCCGATATTTTGGCCTAGGCCATATCTCAGTGATGGATCTAGGAATATACACTCTTTGAAATGATACGTATTGGCATCTCCAGACAAACCATCGCCGTAAAACAATCTATGTTCGGACATGAGAAGACGTTCATAAAACGAAATAACTAATTCATTTATCATTTCATCTATTCCAAGAAGCGGCCATTTTTCATAATATTTTTCTTTCGGAATTGTTACTGATAAATTCTCCAGTAGATTGAGAAAGGATAAGCAAATTGGGTTTCTCAAGATAAACTTATTCCATTCTGCTCCCTCTGAATACACATTATCTGAATGGTTTGTTGTCAAGCGTCGCCGGCTAGACTCAACTGCAAAGTAACCATTTACATGTACCGGAATGAAAGATTCTTGTGGTAATGGTAGGAAACAAAATATGTGACCTGTTCGGTAAAATCCAAGGGGGATGTCAGAACATTTCTTTTCTGTCCTATCTATCAACAGGCAGTGTTTGATAGGAATCGCTGTACTACCAACAACAACGTGTCTCTTTAAACTGTCTTTGTAAGGGTATTGATTTTGAGATCCTATCTGCCAGCATATTGTCCATTTAGTCTCTGAAGAATTTACTTTCAACTCGCCCGTTTGAAACATTTTTTCAACCAGTTTATTCTTGAAGATGTCAACTGTAATGGTTATGTCTTCCCTTACTTGTATCATCTCTGAATTTTGTTTCAGTAAGCCCTCGTTTGCTTTCTTTAACATGTTTGCATTTGGAATTTTTGAATTTCGTTGTATTTTGTAAAACCGACACGCCTCTGTAGCTTCCCGTGGATAATGATAGAATTCAATCGTATTTACACTCTGAATGAAGAGCATTAAATTCCCAGCATCCTGAATAAACTTTTTGATCAGTAGAATCACATCTTCTTCTGTGTAGTGTTTTGGAGAAATTTGATGTTTTGTTTCATCTGCATCTTTTGCCGTTCGAAGAGGGAGTCTGAAAAGTGTCCCCTCGTATGACATCCAGTCACGTTCATTCTGAAAATCGCACGTGAATATTCCATTAAAGGGTCGTAGCTGATGCCTCAGGCGGTATCTTGTCTTTGAATCAGATATCTTAAATCTCAAACCTGGATTGCTATTTTTTAAAGCTTTACCTAAATGGATTGTTCTCGGATCCAAAATGACTAGAGACCCTCCACTCAGAATACTCGGCATGTCAGTAATGTTGTAGACAGAGCAGAATCCCAAACCAAATTTCCCAATTTTCGTCAAGTCGGCTTCTTTTGTTCCTGCTCCCAGTTTGATAATATTCTCAAAGTCTTTTTCATCAAATTTCGCGTCGTTGTATACCCATATTGCTGGACCCTGACATTCCGTCATTCCTTTGTCAATCAGACCAGTTAGTGCATTTTCATTTGTTCTTTCATCATATAAAATCCGAAGACATGAAGCACCTGCGTCGTCTGCATTTTGGAGCATTTCTTTTAAAACACTAGTACCATCTGCATAATCCTCGATTAGATTTTTCAATCGGTCCGTCAACTCTTCTTTTTGTCCCCAGGGTATATCCTCAACTCCTTCACTTTCTACGATTCTTCTAGTCAGTGATGGTACTCCTAGGATTGCAGCCACACTAGCCCTGATTTTGGGATGAACATATTTCAGATCTTCATCTTCATCCTCTTCTTCGATGTCTCTCTTGTAATCCACATAAGTACATTCTGTTACTGGAAAAAGTTGAAAATTATTATTGTGACTTTGTACAGGGAAAAGAATGCCGCTCATGTCTTCTTCGTGTAAACGATTGATTTGCTTCATTTCTTCCAGTATATCAAGAATTCTAACCACAACAGACAAATTGTGTTTTGATTCCACTAAAGTTGAGCTCATTTGGTGGTCTTTAATGCAGTTCAATATAAAAATGAGGTCTTTAGCCTCAATCTCTGCTTTGCATCCTAATTTAAGGAAGAACGATTTGAGCATGCTGTTATCTGAGTATTCTTCTGGTAACTTATACATGAAAGGTTCGAGTGCTATCTCCGTTGCTTCATTCGGAGAGTTAATGAAAACCTGTCTTGGTTTCACGAAAACTTTCCCTGTCCAAACTAGTTTTTCCTCTTCTTGAAGCTCAACTTCAAAACCTGATTCAGTTTCTTTGGCAATGTAGTGATAAATATTTTGTAACATTTGCAGAAATTCTGAATGATTTGCGGCAGTTTCATATTTACCAGAAAGCAAAAGTAACTGATTTAGAACTACATCTATGCTTGGAGGTTTATGCAGTAGGTAGTCTAAAATATCAGAACTTAAATTGCTTTCAGCAACCATGGCCACTGATCCAACTAGCATATTGTACTCAGAATGATAAAGGTCATCAGGAATTTCCAGATTGTCGTTGGCACTGCACCATGTCATCATCTGAGGGTAGTGTTTAGGCTTCGTTGTCATCTTCAGCATCCAACGCGAACTTTTCATCTTCTCCAGCAATTGCTGTCGTTCTCCTGAAGACAAACCATTGATATATTTTTCAAGAGTTCTTATTTTGATCCTTGTCTGATTTAGTGAATTCAGTTTCTCTCTAGTCAAAAAATCCAATGTTTGCATGAGATCTCGTATCAGAACGTCTTTTTCAGACTTCAATCCTAGTGTATGTAACCCATTCGCATGTAGTTTAGCGAAGGCAATGTCTTCCGGAAACCTGTCGGTTTCACCATAAAAGAGTTCACGAACTTCTTCTGTAGGTCCAAATAGTTCCCTCGGTGGTCTTCTTTTTCCGTCAGTGGATAGGACAAATGGAATTGATGAAGCTATCTCAATCTGTTCTGGTGTGACGTTCGTATGTATTTTGTATAGAAAATGGGTCATAAATGCGTCAACATCCTTCACACTGTATTCCCTATTTTTTATAGCACATAAAATATCCTTTGTAAGCTCTTCATCTGTTTGTTGATGGAATCCAAGTTCAAGTACCAGACGAGCTCCCTTGAAATCACCGGGTATCAAGGGATATGGGAACCCAATGGGATAATCGTCATCATTAAGAGGCGCCAACTTCCTCACTTCAGACAAAGAGCAAATGCATTCTGTATTCTTATCCTTGGTTGATGGAAACATCTTTATACTTTTCAAAAATGTAGCGACAATGGGTGTAAGTTTCCTTGCTTGACTCATAAACACCGCAAATTCCTTCCGCTTACATTCGGGTAGTTTTTCAAATTTTTCAACGAAACAGTGTGGACTGGTCATTGATGCAAGTAATTTTGCCAAAATCTCACAAACACCACCAATGGTTGGAGAAAAGAGATACCTCTCTATTGCAGTACACGGCAAATAACCAGGGTGTGCTTGCAGTATGGTTACACCGAGCGAGCGAAGTACTTCACAAACAGATTCTGGTAAAACACTTGATCCTTGCCTCTCGATCATGTATATTCCCTTAAGGCTCAGAAGTTGAATAACGGAAGAATTATTGTCTACTGATGCTTCTGGTAGAATGTTGAGATGTTCCACACTTTCCATTATATCATCATGCGTGGCAAGATATTTCCACACTTCCAAAATCCATTTTGAGATATGTGACTGTTTAGATGGCGATATGTATGCACCGTCACATAATTGTTGTCTGTCTATTGATTTCTGTAGCAGATGCCCAAAATCCAACGTTGAGAAGACTTTGATAGCGTGTTCACCTGTTATAATAAAAATTTGATATATTTGTGATCTTTTACTTTACAAAAAAACCCAAACAAACAAACAAAAGTTTCCATATATTCCGTTTTTCTTTAAATCTACTCACCTGATTTTGCAACTTTGAGCAGATGACCTTTCATGTCCTCGGGTATGCTGGACAGTAACTGTCTTTCCATTAAAGGGAAAATCTTTTCCTCTCCATTTGAACACATGTAAACTTTTTCTTTTGTGTTTCTGAAGGACACAAAACTTGTTGGATCATCTGTGGGCACTAGCTCAATATCTTCTAATCGACCCACTGTGGTATTTTCCAACAGATAGTGGAGAATGTCAAGTTTCAGTGATCTTTCAAAGGATTTGTACAGAAGACTTTTTTTGAGAAAGTCACAGATTAAAACTGCATTTATTGTACGTGCCTTGAATCTATCTGAAACGAATTCGTCGCAGCAAACAGCAAACTTCAGATGATTAGGAAGGCGAACTAACGTTTCTGTATACACAGTTAACATACTCCACAAAGTCTCTGTTGTTTTTGGAAATACTTTCTCCTTAGAGTCGAAAATGAAAAACAAGGACTCCTCAAAACTAATTTTTCTTCGATTAGGAGTTTCCATGTCTCCTGTCCAGAACATTTCGAGCTTAAATACTTTGGTGAATAAAGGCTTCAACAATATGAACCATTTAGAATCCACGTTTTCTGTATCAGGGAGGCATTGGTAAATCGTTTCTGGTGAAATGTCAGAGTCTTGAAGAAGGGACTCTACAAGCCTGATGTATGCTGACGATAGGACTTCAGAAATCATCAGTTTATTCCACACCAACCTATTGTCGTCTCCTTCATGTTGGTCTTGAGTTGCCCACAGCATATGTCGTCTGTTAGATGTTAAAGCAAAGAAACCGTTGACATGGACTGGTAGGTTGGTCAAACTTTTATCGTCTGGTTCAATTGGTAGTGGCAAAAAGCAGAAGACATGTCCTTTGAAATTTACGCGATGTCTTTGTGTCAGTGGAAATGCGACCCCCACATATGGTGCATAACTTAGTTGTTCATCATGTGCTAAATTTGTCATATTTTCGGACATGTCATTTTCCCCTTGAAATAAATTAACTATATACCACTCCTGATCGATTGTCTGTTGACTCTGTGGTCTCTGTGTTCTGAGAACAGCTTTGAATTCACTCCATAAGGATTTCGCAGGAATTTTACTCCTTGTCAACTGATTCTTAATGTATTCCCGGTCTTCTGTGATGTCCCTATTTCCTTTGCCTTTCATCTGAACCTTAAAGATCTCCCGAACTTGCGTGTCGTATATGGAAATGTGTATTACAGACTTTAGAAAGAGTAAAATTGTTTCCGCCTCCTTTTCGAAAGATTCAAACAGTTCCGTCATTTTCTCTGTTGTGTAGATTTTGCTTGAAAGATCCGAAACTTCTTGGCGTAATGGAAACCAAAACAAAGTTCCTTAAAATAGATGAATATCATCAATATAAATGAAAGTTTACGTATATTGAAATATTTCTATCTCGAGTTCCTAGTCTCTGACAATAATAATCTCTAAATTAAGACAAGGCCAATGGAAGTTCCTTAAAATAGTTAAAAATCATCAATATTAATGAAAATTTATGTAGATTGAAATATATCTATCTTGGGTTCCTTGTCTATGATAATAATGCTCGAGTAGCTTCTCACAGCTGCGACCCGAGTTCGATCCCCGTGATCGGCAGTGGTTGTATGTGAGAGGGTATGGTGGTCGCCCACTCGGACACGTGGGTTTCCTCCGGGTACCCCGGTTTCCTCCAACAAAAAGGCCCCCTAGCGCAAACGTTCGTACAAGTCGGGAAAACAAACCATAAGCAGATAACAGTGTATTGATAGAATAGTTTTTCTCTCTTTTGAGCGCTACACCATTTACCATAATTTTTCAAACTGTACACATGAATTTTATTACTTCAAACCAAGAGAAAGTAAGATAGCTAGACGAAACAATATATTCAATTTGATTAGTGACATGACTTCCACTTTGTCCTTCTACCTCACCAAATAAAAAGTCTAAGATCAGTAACCACTAACAAGTCTAAAGATGCTAATCATTTAATGCTCAACAGAATGCTTCTGATTTCAGGATATGGAAACCTGGCTATTATTTCAGAAAAACATCTTACTCGGATAATTTTGATTTTCTATGACCGATTCGTTCAGTCCAAACAGTCCATTTCCTTCTAGTCCCAGAGTTTCATTCATGATTGACCACGCCTCCCTGTACTTCTCCGTCTTCAGTTTTTTGAAGGGAATTCTGTGACACACTCTGTGAGGTAACTCGTGTGGATCGATAATCAGAAGCTTGTCTCCGCTGATGATTATTGGCGAATCTACGAAATACATTAAAAGAGGTATGCATTTCCATAGTGAAAGAATATCGTCTATATTCTTAGAGGCGTTGAAATACATTTATCAGTGTAAAAGGATGTCTGCAAATAAACATGATGGATGTAAGGAAACACTAAAATGCAAACTAGTTATCACATCTATCGTATCAATTAACATTAATAATTTTCATTCATATGTCGATTCGATATATACCCGTGAACTCGAAATAAGACACCACAGAGTCGTCCATTCTGCTTCAGACTTAGATATTTTATTGAAAATAGATATTAACTCCAAACTAACAACTCAACCTTATGATAAACAGGATGATTTCAGCTTCTCCATCGTCAATTTCGCATATTTATGTAGCAATATTCCATTATCACATGTATATGGTGTTTATATCTCTCAACTGATTCGATACGTAAGCTCTTGTTCTGCGTATGATCAGTTTTTAAATCGAGGCAGGCTACTGACAAACAAGTTGATGGTGCAGTCTCGTTTAGAGTCAGCATTTCGTAAATTCTATGGCCATT